>NC_089979.1:134408914-134663914 GCF_036417845.1 Apteryx mantelli | reverse complement strand
AAGTGGGCAGATTGCTGAAGTTTGTTCTGAAGTTTGATTTCAGTGTGAGTGAAGGGAATTAGACAACAATTTGACTTAAGAATTTATCTTGTAATTAAATAATGTTATTGAAGTATTCACAATAAGTATCACATGATTACTCCTACAGAGAGTATTTCTGGTACTATGAATGCAATCTTTTATATGGTTATACAGTTGCTACCGGTTATTTCATACAGACAGAAGCTCCTTCAGAACCTGGTTGAGCTGTAATCTGACTTGAAAGGTATGACTTAGTTTTCAAATGTAAAACTGAATGTTTGAAAAGACAGTCACTCTATAAATTCTGTCATGCCATCAATAGTTGGGTATAACTTTAGTTAATTAAATTGGGGATTGTTGGGAAGTCTATTCAGCTGCGAGTTAGAGGCTGATGTTAAGCTTTGAGACATTGCTTTGTATGTCTCTAAGTTTGTAAAGCTCTTTGGGATCCCTTGGAATAGAAGTGATACATAGATGTAAGATATCATTTGTACTAACTTACAATTCACACAGCAATATGCAATCTGTTATGAACTTTATCAGTGTGACATGACAGCATATTCTATCACAAAATTTCCACATATTCCTCTAAATGAAAAGAGGGTGTTCCTCTGTGACAATATTTGGTTTTACTCCCTCACATTTATGCCCTAGACTAAATTACAGTGTTTTGTTTGCAATTTTTTTGTCATATCATGTTAGCCTAATATACCACTAATACCATTTTAATACAAAAATGTTAGTATTCCTACTCTATAATTACATTCCTACCTTTTTTTCAGTCTGATAGGCACCACAGTTGTTCACACTTCTATATCAGACCCTACATAAACTCCACGTTACAAAGTTTTACAGTTGCAGAGTTGGTGTTGATTTAGTTAACAAACTTTAGTAGCATATTTGCAGGTAACAGTGGGTCCTGTCTGCTACAATGAAACAACCATGCCTGAAAGGTGAGCATTTTTGTTTGTAACTTAAAAAAATAAGTAAGGAAAAGTATTCTTAGCATAAAACAAAACTGTGCTCCCACCAGCAGTACCAGGATAACTGGAGTTGTTCAGTAAATGAAACAGGAAACCTCTCTCAAAAGCAGTAGAAGCAGCTCTTTTGTTCCCCTACCTTTCATTTTCTCCTGGCAAGTTCTATTCTCCCATTCAAATAGATCAATAAACCTTTAAAGGAAAAGGAAAAACAGGGAGAAAACCCTGTGATCTCCATCCTACAGGCTGTGTCCATCTTAGTGACTGCAGCCTACCTGTATGGGGCTCTTTGGTGACACTCTCTTCCATGGGAGGGAACAGGGAGAGTTCTGCTGTTCTGGACCAGCCAACCTCCCATGATCATTCTGACACTACATGGATGAAACCATTTATTTCTCAATCCTTCTTTGTTCTTTTCCCCTTTTCTAAGATAAAATATTATGCCTTGGCTTAGATGAAATACTAAGAAACTTGCTGTTGCAAAATGATTAAATGATGAACTGTACAGCTGTCCAGATCAACCCCTGTACTCCCTTTGGTTCCCCTAATTGGATTATTTCCCACCCCTCTGTGCCCAGATTTGTCACATCTGCAACAGCTTCTTAGACTCATCTTGGACCATATAAGAATACTCATTATCATATTCTAGTTTTGCAGTTATAGCAGTAGAAGTCAAAGAAACAAAGCACCTGAATACCTTGTTTTCTGCTCAGAAATAGAATCATATATATTTTAGTAATGCTTTAGCAGTACAATATTATCCTTACCAGTTCATCTTGAATGTGATACTAGCTGATTCTTACTCCACTTAATCTATCTGTATCGTTATAGTTTCATCACCCACTCATTTATGCAGTATTTTGAATGGGCAAAAAGCATACTGAATCAAAGAACAGCATTCAAGACATGAAAGGGAGAATGTGATGTGATGAGGCTTTGCACAACACAGTAAGAGTCCTTTGTACACAAACTTTTGCAGAAAGCCTTTCTGGGGTTTGGCTGTTTAAAGCAGGCAGATCAGAGAGCTGATTCTACAAAGTTGCCATTTCGAAGTTACTGCTGCTTGGATGCCTCCCTTTCTAGCTGGGATTCTCAATTTCCTCTTGCATTTCCTTTCATTTGCATTTTTTAACCCAGATTTCACAGTTAGAATCCAAGGTCATGAGCTGGCTTTTTGCCTGCTTTCAGATTTTTAGGGTTCACACATTTCTATGTTTGTTTTAGCCCAAGCTGGGTGTTTAAACCTAACATTTTAAATTATTTATGTCCCAGAATTGTTTTTTTTTTTTCCACTGTAAGCTGTAACCATATGTCCTTGCAGTTTTTCTCTACTTGAGGAGAAAATGCATATCTTTGTCAAAATACAATTGCAGTAAGACAACCAGAGGTGCTGAGCACAATATAGTTAATGATTGGATGAAATTCTAAGACCTGTGTTAGGTCCGTATCATCCAAGATGTGCATTTTGGCCCTTGGTGACATTTTTTAAAAGGCATTTTCTGTGCTTCAAATTCTGGTATTACTGATGGTTAAGTTCTGAACATCAAGGATGAACAGAATGTAGTTAGCGGATGAGCAGGTTTACAAAGCATTGGTAAACTGAGCAATTCTTTAATTCTCTGTTTGTCTTTCTACTCCTTGGCCAAGTACCTTCCCCTTTGGTATGGGCTGGATCTACAGCAATAAAGCTAGAAATTTCTGTTTGAATATACAAACTGCTCCAGTTACTCCCTCAGTGTGCCCAGGCTGCAGGAGTATCTGTCCTTTTGAGTGATATCATTCAATGCTATGTATATTTTCCATCTGACTTTGTAGTGCTCTTTAGGGAATTTCCTATCAAAAGTTGTGTGAATGCCCCCTACTCGTCCATATAAAGAGAAATTGTCATATGAACAGGATCAGCCATGTTGGATAAGCCCTTTCAGTGCATAAATTAGACGTAATGCTGGAAAAGTATGTTTTCCATTGCATGATAGGTTTTTACTTTAGAATCAGAGTATTCTATGATTAATCTGCTATCCACTATTTCCTGGAATTCTGCTTTTTTTAAATATATTTCAGTTTTAATAGAAGCTAGAGGCATCACCCAGATTGAAGTTGTAGTTATTCTTTCCAGGTTTGTAAGCTAAATATTCACCCTGATACATAGTTTGGTAGCAGCCCAGAAAAGATGACTAGGCAACTTTACTGTTCCTTGTAATTTCAGAGGACCGGGTCTACCTCAGAATGGATCCATCTGATAGGATACATCCCCCTCCAAAATTCGTCATGAATTCAGTCTGTGTCTACCATTAACAGGTACTGACATTGATATTAATAAGTGTTTATCCATAACCATTTCACTTTCCTAACCTACCTGCAGTATCTGCCTTTGTAAGGGAAAGCTAAGGGCTTGTAGGATATTCAATAACTTTACACAGAGCTCTTTAATTACTGGTGAATCCAGTAATACACTTTTTTAATTTCTTTGTGTAGCTGTATTGTGGTTTTATAGATTGATTGTAGCTTTGCCTCCATGTGCCCTCAGGCTCTCAGAAAATGAGATTCATCATTTCAATGAATTTACACTAAATATAGCTTAATCAATTATACTACATTTCAGCAAAGAGATTATAGGAGGTCAACAGACTAAAGTAAAAAGCCATTTTTTAAACACAGTGTAATTTCCTTTGGATAATTGTCCTGCATTTTGAATTGCTAAGGAAGTGTACAGGTTCCTTTACTCCTGAAAAAACACCAGTTAAGCAACAAGAACTCCTGGAGTTTAATGCGAATTCTGGTGCAAAACTGTGTGTAATTGGTTAGTAATCTCAGTAGCACTGGTAATTAGCAACCTGGACTGGAAGGCTGGTGATTCAAGGCCTTTCCTCCCATACTGAGTAGTTGCTGTAGAGGACAGTGTATTTCTGCCCTCAGTCTTCTACTTTCATTCTTTCAATATGCAGATTTCTGGACACTTAAAAAGTCCTCAGTGGGATCAGAAATGTGAAACATCTACTTTTTTCATCTCCCATCACTTTTTTCATTCTTTCCAGAAAAAATGTTGTTACATTTAACTCGCTTTCAACAGTAGCGCCTTAGATCAGTTGAAAACCTTGATTTTATGCAGGTTTGAAAAGTTTCTGGTTTTTCTGACAGGGGAGAGGGAGGAAACTGCCACAAATGTAATTGTTAACTCTGCTGTAATTTAGGGGAGGGGGTATTATCTGGCTCATTGCTTTGTGTCCTACAGTCAGCTGTAATCTGAGTAGTCTTTACTTGGGCTCTGAGGGTGCTGCTCCTTTGTTTTTCTCGGGAGTAGAGACAATTAATACTATCACACATGATGGAGCTGAATCTGTGCAACAATGCCTTAAGTGCAATTTCGAGAGCTATGACCTTTCTTGAAAGCGCAACAAACTTCAGGGCAACATACTGCAGTGCCTCTGTCTCTGCCTTTGCACATATGGGATGCTGAGGTTTCTCCAGGACGAGTGAGGACTGGGATACATTTCAGAACTGTCCTTCACATTTCCTCTCTGCTTGATGTGATGTATCTTATATGGTGTGTTCTAAAGTCAGTTCTCATGTATATGAAGATGCTGAAGGAAAGATGATGTGATTGTATGTGTTGTGACTCAGAAGGCCAATAAAATTCATTTTACGCAGATGGCTGGTGAAATTCACTGGGGTATCAAGGAAAAGTTTTGATGAGTAGGAGCACATTCCCTCCGCCCAGGATCTGTTGTAGCATTTGAACTGTAAACTCAAATGACAGTCTATTGCGTGGCAGAACACCCAAGAGAGCATGCCAACAGCCGTGCCACCTGTTATTCCTTGCGTGACTATTGAAAAGACACAGGATCCTACCTGTGTATGAAGAGATATATTCTATTTTTTCTTTCACTAGCGCATAAGATTCTGGTGCAGATATTATATGAACACTGAAAGGTGAATATTTCCATTGTGTGTTTTACATACTGTAGCAATAATTATTATTCCCTTCAGGATCCTATAATATTTAGCAGTGCTTACCTTTTTATGAAACATTTAAGCCAATGCATATAATTTAATTATATGTTTGTTATATAATTCTTTAGGCATCATCAGTTTAGAAAACAGTGAAATATATTATTCATTAAGAAGTTTCAGAAGATACATGGAATCCTATAGTTTATTCTTGACTAAGTTGCATAATACATATAGTGCTTTTCCATTAACACATTTCTTTATATATGCCAAAAAAATCTTTTTACATTGGAAAATCATATCAGCTTGAAAAGAAGAAAGATATTAATAGAAATAATATCAAGTACAAAATATCACATTATATATATATAAAGGGAGAAGAGTACAGTAAGTATTCCGGCTTACTAGTGAGCATAGCTTTAAATCTTCATGAAGAAAGTTGTCTGCTACTTAGGAGACTGTCAGTATAAATGCAACCTATTTTCAATTAAATAACAAGCTGTGAAAGTGGACATTTCCTTTTCAGAAGTGGACAAAGTTCTTTGTGGTTTGCTTTAATGTTGTGAGTAGCACATATGAACCACACATACTCAGGTTTAGAATATCCTGAGAGGCTGAAATCCAGGGAATATATTTTGCACAGGTCTTTCCACCACCTGATTCCTGCTACAATAATGCTACATCATTGGATAGCTCTCCTCCTAGTGTGTCTGCCTGGGACAGTCCTATCAATCCTGTAATAGAGGTTGCAAACTGAGGCCTGGAGCAACCTTGCCTAGCTTTGGTAAGGTCTGGGAGTCTAAAACAAGCCTGGGATGAATTGCTTACCAGCGTTCAATATTTCTCTCTACAAATTGTTGAGGAAGGTTATATGGCTAGCTTAGACACTTAATTTTTAGAATTCAAAAGTCAAGCAAGATAAATCTGAATCCAATCCCACCCTTAATGAATTGGCTGTTTTCACACTAACAAATCTGCAGCAGAGCCAGGGGCAAGACTTGAGTCTTGAAACCCAGTGAGAGACTTGCTCTCTGGATAATTTACAATATCTTCAAACAGTCCACATGTTCAATGGGTAAATACTCAACATTTTCTGAAAATTAAGATCTTTGAAGACACTTCAGATTAGGCTGACAGAAACAGACACATCCTAAATTACTAGTTGTATTTGAAGTGCTTAACTTAAACCCAGGTTTTGTTGGCAGAATTATTCAGTAATTATTTTCTACATTAAAAACTGGGCCTTCAGCTTTAGAAAGAGCTTACAGTCCCTTGGAAGACCAAGCCAGGTCAGTGTCCTTTTATATACAGTAATTTGCAGGCAAACATCCGTGTTAATGTCTGCAAATGAAAAAGTAAAATAAAATTGATTAAATTTAAAACTTGTCGCCATCATCATTTTAAAATAATAGTGAATTCTTTTCAGGCATATGCTGAGAGCAGCCAGGTGTTCAGGTAGCATGAGACTATCCCATAAGAGAGAAGAACCAGGGGGCTAAAAAAGACAGAGACAGTCTCATGGGGAAAAGACACCTGCAGGGAAAATAAGTGCAATATCCCTCACAGAAGATGATACCTTTCTAATTTCTTGAGGGTTGGTCCCACTGTGTCAGACAATCACAAATGAAGGGAAAGGAGAAAAAGTAAAATAAATCAGCACTCGTCATACTGGTTTTTGAAACCATAGTAATTTACTGTCAGATTACTTGAGGGCAAATCATACTGAGGTGTCATAAATAAACCATGTAGCATTTGTTTTTCTGCATGTTGTTGTATTTCTATATTTCAGAGTTCAGACTGCAAATGAGCTATTGTATCTTTCTACTCTCTTGGTACCAGTTTCATTTCCTTCATCTTTGATTCTAGATGAATACAAAAATTGCATGTTTTTGCTTCCACTACCATGAGGAATTAGGTCAGGGGAAAACAGCAGAATCCCCTGCTTCTATGTGTATTTGCAAACCTCAGGCAACAGTTTTTGTTTTGCTAGTGCAAAAAAGACAGTTTTTGTTTGTTTTTTTTTTGCTTATTAGTTTTCAACCCAGTGAAATCTGTAAACAGTCTTACTGAATTAGGACTGTAATAAGAGCAGTTCAAACTCTCTTAAAAGTGTTGACTGTGACTTCATGGATGTCATGGAGAGAGGTTCAGTCAGGTTCATCTTAGCTTACTGAAGAAACACTTTTTTTTTGTCTTCACAAAAAAAAGGTCTCAGATGAAGCACACAATGTAAATAAGATCCCAACCAGGTAAGAAAGCAGCACAGTCTGTAAGACAGAAACAGGTGTTTCACTGGGTGAATGATGTTAAAATCAATGTCTGTGTATGACAACAGATTTCTACCAGTTCTGATCTGTTAGCTGTGTATGAGGCACTTGAGCTTGTTCCAAGGGAAAGGTATGTTTTATGGTATACTGTCAGGCAAATGAGTTGTATTACATAGAATTTTAAGTTCTTTAATACTAAGTATAAGAGGTCTGACCTTGTAATATGCTGAACTTCGCAGTCCTCCTAATGAAGGTAAAGGGAACAGAGGACACTGAACCTGCATAGAAAATGTTTAACATCTGCTGGGATTGAATCCCCTCCCCACAATATTTTCAGATGATCACAGATGAGAAAAAACCAAAAATATTCTGTGTTTTGGGCTGTAGCCAATCCATTTTAGATCCTGGTCCCCTGATCCTTCATTTAGCTGCTGAACTTACCAACAAAGCATTGCCTGAAGGAGAAGAAAAGCTTGAATTTGCCACAACCTAGTGATCTTCAACCCTTCTCAAACACAGGCTAGTTCTTTCTGAACTCTGGTCTTGATTTCTTCCTTTAACTGAAATTTAGCAAGCAGTTTGTAAAACAGGCCTCTCCTGTGAGCCACTGGGAACTAGAAGCTCTTAAGATCTGTAGTGCAAAAGGGACATTTCTTCTTCCTTTAGTGTAAAAAGACAGTTCAGAGGCAATCCTCAAGTACAAGAAAAATTGTAGTGTGTAAATAAGTTAGCTTAGCCAACAACTGCCTAAGCATCACAGCTCGTGTCTTTTCTGTAATTATTGCATTTAATACAGCTAGTTTCTTGCACAAAAGAGCTTCCGGATACAGCAATTTCCACAGAGGGCTGTTTAGGAATGTACAGGCCCATCATTTAGCTCTGATATTGTTGGGTTGTCAGAATTGATCATAGCTCTTGACGGAACACCTCTAGCTTTTTTATGGAGTGCATCAGAGTGACATTTCACATTGTTTAAGTAGGAGTGATCTGTTAGTTTATATTTTATCTAAAACTGCAGAGCAGATGACCTCCCTCAGGGTATAAATGCATGAATCCTATGTGCATGTAATAATTAATAGTGGAGCTGGGATAGAAATTCATAACAAGGGGCCGAAGAGCTGGGCAGAGCAACTTGTCAAAAAGAAGGAAATTCCACTACAGATTAGCTTATTTTTAAGCATGTCAAGCTCTACATACAAACATGATATATTGCTTCCTTGTAATGTCTGTTTAGGCCCAGATGCTCGAGGCACTGTCAGGGAGTGCTGTAAATTTTGTCTGAGTCAGGGCAATTCTGATTGATCTCTGAGTGTAAAATCGATAAGAAGACACTGTCATTTTCTTAAAGGATGAGCTAGAAAAGGAAAATAAATTAAGACTCCACTGAATGTCTATCTCCAGTGCTCATTAATTCAGTGTGGTCTGTACTTTGTTAATGTTATGTCCACAGCTTTAATCTTCCAGGTGCTCTTCCTGCAGATAGTCGACAGCAGCCCTTTATTATGTTATGTATATTTCATCCACACGTGGTGGAAATAAAATGTCTGCCCTCTTCTTTCCCTGAGCTCCTGATTAATCCATTTTATTATTTTTCAGAAATACGTCACTTGGGTACTGATTAACTTAAAAATGGAAAGCCATTGTCTTTCTTGCATGTCCTTCATCAGAACTAACACACTGACTGCTCATTTGTCTTGAGCTGTTACAGCAAATAACGACTACCAAGCATTTCCCCTTATGTAATGTACTTCAGGAAGATTAATTTACTTCTGCTCTTTTCCTCCATTTCTTTTTTGTCTACTAAGACTTTTTTGACATGTTTTGAACTCCCTCCCATCTCCCACTCTCCTCCTTCCTCTGCTCCTTTTTAAACATTTTTAGAGAATGCGCCTGAGCTGTGGAACAATCACTAAACCTAGACATTATAATCTTAAAACAAAGTAGTTCAGTGCTGCTGAAGGTATAACTCCATTCTAAGCTGACTTTCCTCTATCTGCACTTGGGAGTATGAGCACAGGGGCTTGAGGTAGCTGTTCTTTAAAAATAACTTTCCGGTTGTCAGTTTAGCCCAGCAACCTTCTCATGCAAAAGCAGTCAAATTGAAATAAATGAGGTTGCCAGGGTAAATATAAGCTACTCACAGGAGTAAATGTTGTAAGATCAGACCCCATTACACTGAAATATAGAATTATTTTTATATCTAAGCAGCCATTTTCCCTTCTGTGCATATACTCCCAATATAGCAATAACTTCTAAACATAAAGAAGTGTGCATTTTATACTTCTGTTTCTGCTTCCAAATGTTAATGTTAAGACCCAAATGACCTTTCTGTCTCTGCATGGTAAAATGCAGTTGCTATTAATAATGAAGTATAGCATGTAAATAGTTTTTGAGAATAAGAAATGTATATTTTCTTCTTTTTTTCAGCTATTCCTAACAGCTTAATATGCTATTTACTCACAACTTCATTATGTACTTCTCGGGTACCTTGATTGGGAAAACAGACAGAGGTAGTTCAAAAAGAAGACCCCTCGGCTTCAACAAGCATTTAATTCATATTCATGAAATATCTTACTCCCTTTCCACAACACATGACAATTAATTAATTCTTATGGAGAGGTCATTGGTTAGACTAGATCTTGGCCCGTCTGTTTCCTCATTGAGCAAGCTTCTCCTGAGCTAAACAAGAGGCTATCATGGTTTCATCAAGCAGTCTGTAACATTCTATCTGAAAATTATCCATCAGGATTTTTTCCTGTATTCATAAAATTTGGGATTTTTACAGAAGCTCATAAAAGGAAAAGCCTTTAAAAGTTACAGTAAATATATCTAGACCTGAGTATGTTGAGCTAAATTCCATATGTCCTCTGTCTATGTTTATCTTTGAGAAGGGAGGTAAGTCAACTGATAGTTCTTTTTTCTTGTTATATGTCAAAAATTTATACTTTGAGAACAACTCACTACAGATGGTAGCACTTCAGAAGAGGCTGAAATTTGCTCCAAATCTTAGTGTTCTTACCACAAGGCTATATTTTGGTAATGTCTGAAGTATGAAAATTGCTTTCCTGGTATCCACTGTCAAAACATCTTTCATAGTATTTAAGTTAAATTGTGGCTTGTACTGCGCTTGTGTATAAGGAGGGAGAGAACCAACTTCCTGATTTGCACTTGACTTGCATGTCCTGATTCCCATGTTCCATGGAAAGTCCAGACTCCACAAGGTTAGCAACAACGCTGGCATTAATATCCCCAAGTTAAGTAGGCAAAGGTGAGGTCACGGCCAAAATGCCTTCAGGATAAAGACAGAATATATGGTCTTCTGTAGTGTCATCCAAGCCACCCATCAAGATAATCTGGGCTTTTCAACAGAAAAAGCCATAAAGATCCTTCAGACACTAACATTCCACATTAGGAGGGAAATTATGATGACTAATTAAATGCAGAGGGTAGCCCCAGATACAGAATCGCCTCTGGGATAGATAAACACTGATCTGATTGTTGTCTGAATTACAAATCTGTAAACCCCTCTGACAGCCAGCTATTTGCAAAGGCAATAAGTATTTGTGATAGGAAAGGATTTCATAGTGGTTATGCTGCCTAGCCCACACGTCTAGGTCAGCTGAATCTGGGAGTCAAGTCAGAAAATCTCCATCAGAATAGAAATGCTCCCACTGAACATTATTGAACAAGTGTATTTTTCAAACACATTTTGAATGACTGAAATATAGCAATGAGTTTATAAACTGTGTCATAGTAGACATTTTCATACTGTCCTTGAAAAACGCACCTATAGTTGAGTGGATGGAATGGATTTAATAGTAATATATAAGAGAAATGCACAGTAAATATATAAAACTGTGTATATAATGCACATAGAAAATGACAGTACATCTCCCACACTGCATTTGTACCAGGCCCTTTGCCTGTTCTCCATAGCTTGTTATGTGCATACTTTAAATAGTCAGACTGTTGAACCTGTGAAAGTTCATTTACTCTCAACAGATTCAGATGGTAACTTTCTACATCCTTTGCAGGTGTTAAGAGTTCTTAAAATTGTATCTGCATGTAATCGAAGGATTGAGTGTGCTATGTTTGCAAGCTTGCCTTTGTGGAGAAGAGTGAGGGTTCTCACTCTAGATCCTATGTTTAATGCATATACAGAAGAAATATCTGTGGATTTTTATGCAGAAAAAGTACCTAACACACTTTTAGGGCAAGAAGAGACAAAATCCATTTAAATTACCTAAATTAAATCACTGCTAAAGTCATAATTTTGCTGGGTTATTTATTTCTGTTAGTATTCACACTGATCTTAGTGAATGAACTTAATATTTCCCATCCTGTTCTTCCATCATGTGACTAAGCAAAATAAACAGCAACTGGTCCAAAACCTGATACTGAAATTCTTAGTGTAGGATGATATTGTTGTAGCACTGGGCCATGAGACTTAAACAGTCTAAATCTCTTCTGGGAATACTAAGGAGTTATTAAAAATATCAAAAGTGATGTTTAGTTGCTTTTCAACCAAAATTCTTGACAGGGTAAACTACTTCCTTATATGCAGCAAAAGAGGTGATTTTACAGCTACACAATGGATCTGTGTGTGAATCCCTTAAAGTTTTGATCAGGCAGACTTCCATGGACTCCATGGAAACAGCAGAAGCCAAATAAAATCGAATCAAACTAAACATTATAAATGTAGGTTAGTTACAGAAAGTATGTTGACGTGGATCTGTTAATAAAGGAATAGTAATTTAAGAGACCTACTGAGTTAAAGTATCTATGGTAACTTAAAATTTTGGAATTTTTATGAATATAAGCATATTACTGTGTTCTAACAAAATTATTTAGCTGGTAACCACTCTTGATTTTGAAAACGGAATATTGCTGTGCAACCATGAGGTGGTAGTTGTAGAGAGCAAGTTAATAATTATTGATCAAAAAGTAACTGATCTGTTACACGTTTCTTCATGAGATATTGTTTGACCCTATTTAGTTTTCTGTTAGATAGGTTCTGAATAAATAGCTGAAAAGGAAGATGGCTTGAAATTTCCTGTGGGATGGGAGAAATGAGAACTAAAAAAAAGATAAAAGAAATGGATATCCAAATGATTTAGAACTGGTGCATTGCACCCAATGGCAAAAGCTGGATAGGTAATAGGAAAATTGAGGATTTACATACAAATTGTAAAATTAGTTTAGGAAAATTTGAACTTTTGCATAGTTAATTCAGGCAAGTCTGACATATTGATCTATGAGGTTTATCATTATTATCATAAAAATTTGTACAGTTTCTGGAAGTATTAGTGATCTGTCTTGTTACTGCCTTGGACAGTCTAAAATTTCTCAATCTAATTTTATACTTGGTTATTAAACATCTGGGAATAAATTTTCAAAGCAGTGAAATTTAGCCATAACTTTTTTGCAAACATCAGTGGAAATAGGTTGTTAGTGTACCAATCACAACATTTCATAACGCTCAGCACATAGCTGTAAGAACTCACTGCCTTTTCTGAGCAGTAATTCATTGCTTACAATGAATTCATGCTTCTTGCACATATGAATGTCTGCAAATTTATAGAGGGCTGGATACTATTGAAACCAACAGGTTAGTTTCCATTGACTTCAGTGGGGGGCAGGATTGATCTGAAAATGTAACCAGATTGATGTTCTTTATGATTGTAGATACTGAGAAGTATTAATGAGAACATGTTTTACAGGACATGTACTGCATGTGTTTCCTATCCCAAGAAACCTCAGAACTGCTGTACAGCTATATAGTCATAGCATAGCTGGAAATCCATATCCTTTTGCATATGAATAGCAGCAATAAATCAACATACAGCAATGTGCATGCTTTTATTGTAACATGATTCTTCTTTTCTAACTAGAATTGTTGAAACAGCAGCAGATGATTTGATTTTGTGAATTCTAAAGCGATGCTGGTTACGAAGTAGGATGTTTTCAATAGTGGCTACTATTGAGTTTGTGTTTGTATTTGAGTTACTACTTGGTTTGGTAGCTTTACGAAATCATGATAGAATCCTTTCTCCTAGTGCAGTTTTTTCTTAAAGGATTTGTCTTAGTTTTAGGCACTCATTGGGGAGCAGTTGAATTCCTTTGCTGAAGCAGATTTCACCTGTCATTGATCATTCAAACCAAGGTACAAAAGAGAAAAAATGCTTCTCCATAAATCACTGACATTAATAATCTTATGTATTTGAATCAATTGGCTCTTTGTTAGGTATCCTTTTAAGATATTCTTTGATACAGCGTTGTTAAAATGAATTGTAACCATGCTTTAAAATACAGATGTTGAACATTCACTTCACATATGCTGAAATAGCAACCACAGGCATTTTTCCATTTCTTCTGGGAATCACCAACATTTGAAAGCACAGCTGTTGCTTCAGATAGTTTTGCTGTCAGCCTTAAATAAAAATAGAAAGTTCTTAAGAAAAAAGCAACAACAAAAGAAAAACAAACAGTGGAGAGAATAACCTCCTTTGTCAAGCACACTGGTTAAAAGTGCATGTTATTATGTTAAAGAGAAAAGGAACTTGGAAAATTATTTTTGTTCACACTTTTTCCTTGCTGTCTAGTTCCCTTTCCAAGCATTATCACTTGCTATCAGAATTGGCTCTGATGTGGTTTCCGTGATTGGGAAGACAAGTGTCTGAGTCTTTCTCTATTCTATGAAATATGAGACAAAGAGACAGCGGCTGCACTGTTCTTCAAATACATCTTTACAATCACTTCTTCCAGCACTCATCTGCTCTCCTGCCTTCACTTAGGCACCTAACATTACCTTTCCTACAACTCATCAGGAGAAGCTTATTAAACAAACTAAGTTCAGAGAGGGTACTGCTATAACTTAATAACTCAGATTACTGCAAGCACAAATTCCTATCAAAATACATATCAAAATAGGGATAAAAAGTATTATGAAGTATTTTTCTTGCTTTGGCCTCATTCTGTTGTCTTTGCAATTTCATTCTTGATGTTTCCATTTTCTTTACTTATTCCGTTATGTATGTATGTTAAACCACAGGTGCCCGTCTTATCCGTACAAAACACTTAGCATTTTTCCTGTCCGGCCCTGTAAGAGTAATAACATCTTTCAGCTCACACTGTTCCACTTCCTTGGAACAGAGACTCAGTAGCTAGCAAAACATCCCCCCTCCTAAGAGAAAGATTCAGGTTAATTTTGAACTAGGTTCGTTCTTTGAGGAAGTGAAAGTAGGGGAAGAGGACTTGCAGGAAGAGCAGCAAGAGGTTTGCTTATCCACCCCAGTGGGTTGTTCAGACCATTGGAATCAAGGACCATCTGCATGGCATTTGAGTCCTTCTGTCTGGGCTTCTGGCCTCCTTGGGCTGGAGGGAGGTTCTGCTCCCACATGTCCCCCTCTGTGATGTAGAGTGTACTTGAAAGGACAATGTGCCAGTCCATTCTCCTGATGAAGCTGATTTGTTGAAATCTTGCAGGATTTTTCTAGAAAACTCAGGCAAGATAAAAACATAGCCAAGTCCTGCCTCTGTTTTCTCTGTTGCTAAATGTCCTTGCATTCTGTTTCTCCTTATTGCCAGGACCCCTTGTTTTTCAAGACAGGCCACCTCTGATAATTGCTGAAAGTTAGCTTTTATCCTTCTTTACCATGTTCAAACCCATAAATGTCCATCCTTGTAAGATAGGACACTGACCACAGGAGCTCCCCTACATTCCATCACCTTTCTCACTTCCAGCTGCCTGAACAAGACACTGTACAACAGGTAACATCATGGAGCCAGTGCTATGAATATCTGGCCGGATTTCATCCATGCCATAGTGTTGGTCCATTTGTATGCCAAACAAAGACTCTCCCTGGAACCAGGACCATGCCATTTCTAGTCTGACTCCTCCAAGATGTCCTGCCTTAGCAGGTACAGAAAAAGATTTTAGCTAGTTGGATGTTCTTAGGTAGAAGAAAAGACAAGAAAATCTGAAATTATGTCATATAATAAGCTTAACTAAAGTATCTTTTGAAAAGCATTTTTCTATCCTATATTAATAAAAAATAAACAGGGAAGAAATAGCACACCCGAAATATGACCAGTGACTCAATACCTAAATCCTCTTCTTCCTATCCCCAAAAGATACGTATCTCCAGTGAACATTGCCTGTCCATCTCTCACTTCACAAGAGTCAAGTTGCTACTCATCAGCAATCCAGTGCCAAATGAGTGCCGTTTTCTTCCTCTGACATTCTTTTTGCCACTATACAATGTATTGCTAATCCTTCCAGTGTCTACATCCAATTTCTCTTTCTTCCACATTTTGCTTTTTGCTTTTAAGACTAGAGAAATCTCTCCCTTCTCTTTGGAATAAGAATTCCTGGAATAACTTGGATCTTGCTCCCCAGGAAGCCTCATCCTTAATTTCCCATTTAAAGAAATCTTTCATTTCTCCGTTCCCTAGCTTTGTCTTAATTTACTAAGACTATATGTGACACATCCACAATGATATTAAGGCGCTTAATTGCCAGTGGATTTCAAAGGACATGTTGGGATGCCTTTTAGATCTGCAAGGTAAGTAAGTGTTTGTGGGGCAAGGAACATGCCTTTTCTGCTTGCGAAAGTCTCTGCTGGACCCCTCCGCACTTTGGGGATATGAAGTCCTGGATTTTTTTTTCTTTGTCCTCCATCACAACTGAGGCACCAAATTAGCTTCACAGCATGAGCAATTTTATACTGGTGCTCAGTATGTGAGCAATTAGAATTCTGTGGTTACTTAATTTGTCTACTTGCCTCCCATAGTCCTGTTCGTGGATCTATAGGGGTTTCCTATCTCTGCAACACAAACCTACCACAATTTCACAATGAGCAATATAAAACCTTGATCTATAATACTTGTATTTGAACAGGATCTTTTAATCAGATCAAGATATGTTATGCCTCTTGTGCATAGTTGAAAAATATTCCTTTATCTTTGTCTTCTGTAGTGTTGGCTATTGCATGACAGAGTCCCGTGAAGAACTGTCTGGTAAATGTGGCATTAAGTTCAGCCTAATCCTTTTAATTTAAGAAGCATCTTGATAGCAAAAGTGGGCCCATAACCCACCTAATTTATAGATTTTGATGAACTTTATTATCACCAGTTAATAATGGGAATCAAAGCAGAATTAAACCTTTCTTTATTCTGTGCCACAGCCTTGTCTAGCAGACCAGTTGCAGATTTCTGAGCTGGTGTTCCAGGTTGTATTTCTAGTTTTGAAAGATGCTGGATGTGACCCAGGCAAATCTGAGTTTGCCTCTGTTCTGTTCCATTCACAGCATGTAAGGAAGCTATCCTTATCCCAAATGTGACTCCTGTTTAACTCTTGTATGAGAAAATAATGAAATTTGCTGCCTTTTACCATTAACTGAAATTTTGTGCTTTTTCCCAGGTCATCTTCACTGAAGTGCCTGCTTATTTGTACTATTCCGTGAAGCTGGTGCTGTCAGTAAGTCTTTCTCAGGAATAGCTACTGTGTATCATTCTGATACTGTGATTCCCTTGGTACCTGTATTGCTTGAAAGTATGACTATATACAAACTTATTTGAGGGATGTATATAATGAAAATGCTTGAACCTCCTATGAGCCATTCACCTGAAGATGCCTGAAGTTTTCTTATCACTTCAGACCATCTCTAACAAATTCAGTTTGATTCTTTAGGTGATTGCATCCTGGTTAATTCATTATATTTTTGGTACCTGTAGAGCTCTTGCTCCTGGGAGAAATGAGCAAACTGTGCTCCAAGCAATTAGGGCCAGCTCTAGAAAAGAGTCTTAAAATGGTGGTTCAAATGCCATGTGAAGACAATATAGGCATATGTATCCAAGTGAGCTCCAGAAATTCTTCATGGACAGTCACAAAATTATGTAGAAAATGTAGGCAATCTGCAAATCCTTAATTGTTTTGGTGCCTATCTCTTATCTAGGCCTGCTTGTGATCCAGTTTTGGCACTCCCTTTCTCAGCCTGAACAGGAATGCCTGTTCACTCTTGCTTTGTCCTTCCCGTTTCTTTTTTTCCTCACCCTTGACTTTTTCATCCTTGTCTCCACAAAGAGTACAGAAGGTAGCCTTGACTGTTAGCTATTTGGGCACTTTCATTGCTCCAGGAAATGAATTTGAGTTTATTAGGATCTAAGATTTGCTTGCTACAAGAATGCTCTAACCACTAGAAGGCAATGCCTTTGCCTGCTCTGACCAGGTCCTCTTTTCCCACAGAGATAACTTGGAGGCTAAGAGACCAGGAGGCTTTTGGTCCCTTAAAACACCTGTGCAACATAGTTGCTCAGCACAAGCCTGTTTAGCCCTCAAATCTGTTGGAAAAACAGAATTTCATATTATTTGTCTGAACTGGTGGCCTGAGCAGGGTTCTGGCAACTCCTGATTGCCCAGCTCTTCATCATGAAGAAATGTATGGCTCTGCAATTTAGCTTGTGTTTTCTGCTTCTGGCATTGAGCATTTTGAATTGAGGCACTGTGATACTCAAGAGTCACCCCATGTAAGTCCATATGTGGACCTGTCTCCAAGAACCAGACAAAAGGCATCCTTTATTTAACAGCTGAATGTTGCATTAGTCATTTGAATATAAAGAGTGGTAATAGCAATGCAGCCCTTAACGAGATTTGATATTTCCAAATGTCATCTCTTCTGGTTTCATGCACACTGTTGATTGTTCTAACATCTTAATTGAAAGTGTAACTCTAATAATGAACTTATTTTTAGACTGTTTCTCTGAGCAGTGTATTGTATCAAGGACAGGCAATTCAAAAAGCAGTTAGTCTGTGGATCAACAGTGACACAGAGCACTTGTGTAGTCGCTGGGGGTCAGTCAGTACATTTCTTTCACCCTGGTGCTAGTCAATCACTTTTGTTTTCTAGATTAATTATGTGGCCTTTCATTAAAAAATGAAGCACTCTGGTTACTTGCCATTTCCATTTCAGTTATGGAAATAGACTTGCCTGGGTGAATTTTATGTCAGGACCTTGTATGTGGGGGTTTCTTTGTATGGAAGTGGGAAGAGCTCACATAATCTAACAACATAAGGTGGGGGTTAGTCCATAATTTCTGTATATCTATAAAGAAAGTTGGATAATATGAACTCCTGTTGGAGAGGGGAATATTTCACATTAGGAACCATACTACTGTCATTGTCTCCTTTCTCTTCATATTCTATAGTTTTCTGTAAAAGCTGAAGCAGTGACTTTATTCAACACCTGCGTCTTTAACAGCCAGTGCAGTATAATTACCTTTTTTGAATATTCTATAGAATTGTCAAACAGCAATTTTCTTTTACAAGACAAGCTTTTGAATAATGCCGTTTACATACAGAGCTTAACATCTCTTACGTTGAAAATCTAATTATAAGTATCCAAAATTTACTGCATGTTTGCTGTTTTATAATTGTCTACATAAAATTGCTAAAACACAGCACCTTTAACATTTATTCTGGAGCCAAATTAGCACACTCTCTATTGGACACTGTTGCAGTGTTAAATATAATTTATTCTGTAACAATATTTTTCCAATATTCTTATTATGTCTTTCTTAAATTTCCAAACATATTTATGGAGCAGATGTAGTCCAAGAAGATGGGCTGTTGATAGAGGTGTTCTAAGTTCTGGTAATTTTTCTTCATTCCCTGAAAAATTATTTGATGTTGAAGAGGAGTGTTTCAGTGAGAAAATCTAGGAAAAATACACAAGCATATTTTATTCTCTTTTGTGTATTATTCACTGGATATTTGATGCTGATGTTGATTGATTAGATAAGGCTGTGGATAATTGGCTAGAAAATCTTACAGCAAATCATGGCTTGAATTGTATAATGTACCATCTTCATAGTCAGGCTACTTTTGCAATCTCTGCAATACGAACAAGACAGACAACTATCTCAAGCAGCAGAACTTCAGTATTCTGTTAGGAAGGTGATGTTAGAATGGAAAATTAATATAACACTGTATTATTTCTTACTGGTGCAAGCTATAAATTAATGTTATGAAATGTTATGAGCATATCTACAAAACTACCTCTTACAAAAATTAAAGAGTATCGTTATAATTTTCCAGTTGTCACTCTGGGAATTCCTGTGTTGGCACACAATATTTTCAGAGTGTATGGTAAGCTACATTTTCCTTCTCAGTCTCCCTTCAGGATTTCAGTTCTTGTTGCCAATTTCTGTCCAAGGTTTCTGTAAATCTTTTGTGTCCTTTTTCTAAACATGTTGTATTCTTAAAAAAAAAACAAAAAAAATCAGCTATTCAGTCTGTAGCTTACAGTGAAACTGTCTTCAGCTTTTTCTTCCAAATACTCTGTTCTACAAATGCTTGTAATATGCAAGCTCAAAAATATTTTCAAAGACTATTCCACATCTCTCTGATTTCAATCATAATACTAGACAGTTGCTCTGTTTATGATTCTCTTTCATTTTGTGTGATTTAGGTATAAAAATATGTCTTTTATGTTTGAGTCCCATTGCTAAATTTGATTCCTTTTTTTGTTGGAAGATCTTAAATATGCCAACATCATCACAAATTCTTAAGGCTTTTGAATACATCCCTTTCATGTTGTATTGTATCACATCCGGTTTAACTCTTCACTGCCTCTTCCAGGAATGAAAAAAATCTCTGTAGAAAAGAACACAAATGTGTGTAAAATGTTGCACTTCAGTCAAAATGCATGTTTCAGAATCACTCCTGGGAATTAGTGACGTCATATAAATGAACTTCTTATAACAGCTTTCAAAAAAGGTTTCTTTAAAGTGATGCATTTTGATATGCCTGGAGTAAAATATGAATATGTGCTGGCAGTAATATATATATGAATCTATATACATACATGCAAATATATAAATGTGTGTGTGTGTGTATAGACTGTAATCCTTAAGAGAATGTTATATTTTAAAACAAACACAAAATAAAAAAGTGACACTTTTCCACAGCAACAGCTTTAATTTTTATGTGGTTTACCTCATAAGATCTTTAATGGATTAAAGAGTAAGAACAAGTTTTCTACATTACAAAATTCTCATTTAATCCTTATCCACACTTAGTTTATCAAATTAAACTGGACAAGATTGATGCAGGGGCTTTTTAAGCCGGACATCATGTGTAAAATCGCTAGACAACAGATTTTAAAGGGTGCCCACCATGACTTGTCACATCATCTTTCCTCAGCCTCAGCTGCCCTTGCATAGTCTTATGCAGGGTCAGGATTCTTCTTGGTGTTACACTATGGACTACTGCAGAGAAACAGAGCTGCGACACAGTCTCCAGCAGAGTTACTTATTACATCCTCAGCCCCCTTCACCTGCCCCAGCCATTCAAAATAACATCACACCATAAAATATTCATGAACAGCCCAGTGCTCCAGCGAGGGCCTCGCTTCTGCAGGTGGCTGTTACATCAGTAATTGCCTGATACTTCCCTCCACAGCGTAAAATTGTTTTCATTATGTGTCATGAACACAGAGCCAAGCAAATCCCTCTTGAGTGGTTTCCCAAGGGCTAGAGGGAGGTGGTACTTAACTTAAACAGGCGCTTTTGGCTTAGATTAAAAAAAAAAAAAAAAAAAGTCAGTGAAAGCTCATCATTAACTCTACTTTTAACTGCAACAAAAAGCAGAAGCTCGTGCAAAACTCTCATAAAGATTATCCTAAATGTCTCAGTTACTAGGAAGAGCTTTAGTGGCTTTAGCTGTTCTTACGATACTTAAAGCTGCTTCAGCCAGAGAAGAGAATAACTTTCCACCTGACTGAAGTTCCCATGGTTTGCAGTGCAAGGCGATAAGCAGGTTTCAGCAATAAACTCCTGCATTGTGAGACAATAATGCACAGTCAGGTCCCCCCATTTTGATTCAAGGGTGTCTTTTTCTTTCCCCCCTGTGGTGGACTAATCACAGCTCCACTTTGTTTAATTGCAGCAAAGAGAGAAATGTGTTTAAGAAGTCATTCTGGCCCTCTTTAAATAAATGCTCAAGTTCTTCAAAGACAACAAACAGGATGCATAATAAATAAGATTTAATTTTCAGATCAAAATAGGCAGAGTTAAAGATTTTATTGACTGATGTGGGAGAGAGAGAGGCTTCTGAAAAGGGGGAGGAAAAAAAAGGAAGCAACAAGTGGGATTAAAGTCTTGGTTTTTATGAAGCACAAGCTGGTTTTGCATGGTGGGAGGATCAGTACAGGAATAAAATCTTTCCAGAATTAGTGGTTGGTAGCCTGCCGGGCACTTTGCTTCTGATAAAAATGCCTGTAAAACTATGTCAACCCCTTGATAATTGACACAGATGCACCCACTATAGTTTTCAAACTAAGACCTAGAAAACCTTGGGCGCGATGTATTGTAAATTATGGCCCGGGGTCATGAACTCCACAGTGGTTGTGGGGGGGAGAGGGTTGGACAGAGAAGCATTTATCAATCAAAAGTTTTCTTTCTGAGTTTGACAAAACTAAGCTACAGCCCAAGTGATTGGGAGTGAAAAACTTTAAATTCATTATTTTAAAAACTATGTAGTTCCTCTTTTTTGCTCTTCCTTTTTAAAATTTGATATTATGATCATTCCTTAAAGGCAAATATACCTTTACTAGTAGGAATTAAGTACATTCATCACAAATTTCTTCAGTCTTCTTCTTTCAGAAAAAAATTTGTAATTTTTTGGATATGTTCTGTGCAATGCACAGTAAAGCCATTTTTAATTTGTTTCAAATTAATTACTGTGGTCTCCCATAGGAGTACAGACTACATAACACAACATATTCCAATGAATGGCTATACCATCTTTACCTTTCCTGGTGTAAGTCTCGCAGGCTGATTTTGAATTATATCAGAAGAGAAATGGATGTGCTTTTCCGTAACATCTTATGGCTAAACTGCTATGGACATGCTTTGGTGCCCTTTCATTGCTAATACTCACAATTGCTGTTGACTGTGAGCTGTGAGGTCTCATAATTTTGAGTAGGAACTCAGTGTGCATAAAATGACCTTCATGAGCATCTGCTATGGGCTTTTTTCCCTGTGTTAAATTGGATATGTGAGGTTATCTGGGATACTGAAAAGCTATACTCAGAAAGTATTTATTTTTTTCATAATGAATGATGGAGTTCTTTTTGCTTCTGGCAACTATAGGCCTTTTCTGAATACAGCAAATGACTGTTTCAAAATGAAAACCACTATGTGTTTGAATGTAGTATTATGCCTAGTTGCTTTTTGAGTGAAAGGCAGCTTTAAAAAGTTAGGTGTATCATTGCCAAAAAGGGCTAAATAGTATTGTCAGCATTTTGAGAAGGAATTGGTCCTTTTTTTCCTGAAACTCCATTCTGGACAGCTGTTAGTGACTTACCAAACTTTTCATATGGATATGTATGTTAATGACAGGCAATGAACTGGAGATGAAGAGACCCAAACACAGACCGATCTCTTCAGTGCACATCAAAAGCCTTTACAAAAGGAGCAGTAAAAGAGGCAGTGATGGTGGAGCCTTCACTTTTGTACACTGAATTAGTTCTGCAAGCAATGAAACTGATCTTTTCTCCTTGCCAGAAAAGTCTGGTGATTTTTGTGAGTGCTCATTAGCACAAGAGGCATTTGTGAAGATAATTGACTGACACCGATACTGCTGGCTGTCACAACAGTGCCAGCAGTGTATGTGCGTTTTAATAGTTGTATTTTTTCCCTTTCTTAGATATAATGGTTTCTAAAAGATACTAGCTCTCTAAAGATCTACTAGCCCCTACGAAGCACGGAGTTTAAAGAACCCCTGCCTAGTGAATATATCTGTCCGTCTGCCCTCCTGTCTCTCATATGGCATACGGCGTATGTGTGTGCATGTTTGTCTGTGGGCTGATAGGGGGACAGACTACAGAGGGAGAGATTATGCAAATACAGACAGATAGCAGTCCCATAGCCTTGTGTCAGATAAATACTTGAACCTCACTGTATAGAAGAGTGTAACCAGAAGAGAAATGGTGGCAGAATTAAACAACAAACCACACACACGGTCAGCAGGGAAACAAGCCGTGCAATTTAGGACTTTAATTAGACACAAAGATGAGTTAGGGAAAAGCAGGTTGTTTGTTTGCATGCATACTCAAAAGGGAGCGGTGTGATTAAAAATATATTTATACATATTTGCATCAAATGGATTCCAGAAATCTCCAGTTTCAGATTTTTTCAGAGGCTGAGATGCTCTTTTTGGCAGAAGTACATATGATTGATATTTGTTGTGTGGCTGCTATATTGTATAAGGTTAAAGTCTTTTAGCTTCACCGGTACAACTTCATTGTATTAAGACATTTTTCTCCAGTGTAAATGGAAACTGAATTTGGCCTGTAACCTCTTGTGGGTTAGGGAATAAATTATGATCAACAGTGCAAGACTATATTTTTATTTGGTGTTTCTGATAACAACAAAAACTGAGAAAAAAGGTTGAGCAGGTTAATCATTTTTTGACAAAGTATTTAAATTATCAGAAAATTAGAAACTGGTGAAATCAACCCACGGGAGTGTTGCTTTCAGTAGATCTCCAGACTCTAAAATATTTTGAAAGAAGCACTTCTGAATTTGTCAAAACTGTTTTGCTTAAGCAAAATGTAAACAATATGGACTTTGGTTTGAAATGTTAGCTACTTTCATACTTTAAATTCCCTCCCCCCTACAAAAAATTAAAAAGCAAAAATCAAAATAAAGTTTTAGATTTTTTTTACATAGAAATTTATACCCCAGTGCACTTTACTTCTTCATAATATTTTTTTGAATGTTTGAGATTTCAAGGTTTTTTAAATCCCAATTCAGAATGGTTAACCACTTTGAAATCCCAGATTTTCCCCAAAATTGTTTTCCTGTCCACCACTAGAAATAGCTCCAAGAATTTACTAAAGTCAGGAGAAACTGAAAATAAAAAGATAATAATTTGAAGTAGGTTGCTTTCAGAATATAGCTCTTTATTAATGCTTAGCACAAAACAGAATGTCAAAGATCTAATTCTTCAGAAAATTAAGTCTCCTGCCTGTCATCTTGAATTTCTTTTTAATTTGCTCTTCTGAATATATTTCATTTTATTCTTCCACTAGAATACAAAATCTGGATATATAAGAATACAGATTTTGAGAGTAAAGTAGTTGACCTTAAAGTTTTTAAAAAGGGATTTCAAGAGTGATTTCATAGCCTAAAATAAATGTTGCATATTATTGTCACCATTTGAGTAAGTAAGATTATGCTACAAAAGACTGTAATGCATATGTTCATTAAAGTCTATCAAGAACCTGATTGTGTGTGGGTGTGTGTGGGTGTGGGCGTGCGCGCGCGTGACTAGAGTATCCACTGTGGTTTGTCTTTTTTTTTTTTTTTTAATATTTAGTAAGGCTGTATTTCTTACAATTAGCAAAACCTATGTTGTTCATTTCTAGATAACGCTAATACAACTGTATCACTTAAGCATCATGTAATCTGTTCTGCAAAACAGATTTTTTAATAGATATTAAAAATATGAAGGATATTTAAGGCATCTCTGGGGTCAGTTATTCACTAGATATGATTACATCACTAAGAAGTGGTGAACAAAGGAACTTAAAATTCATTTAAAGCCTCTGTATAAGGGGCCTAGGCTACTTATTTTGTAATGTGTAACAGTATGAACTCTTATTTTATCTCCAGATCTTCTGTGAGTAGGAACTGCCTTCCTAAGGTGCCTTATTCCATTGTTTTAAAACATCTACCTCTAAACCTGTGGTAGTACAAGCCACTGATTCAGTAATATCCAGGACTTTATTATTAGTCACCTGTAGATGTCAGTTAGTGAAAAGAATTGCATGCATGGATGTGAAAGATGGATCTCAAAAAGTGACGAATGGAAGAAAGCATGCAGAGATTTTAAGTAAGATTTTTAATGATCATTGTGCCAGTGAAAAGGTTTGAAATCCATGGTAAATTCAGAAGATCTTTCTGCACATGGTATGTGGGTATTTCTATTTAATAAGAGTTTTAAATGTACCATATAGCTCTGCACAGACAGGCACGCTCTCCATGCATTCTGTCCACACTTACAGAATGAAAAAGATGGAATAGATAAGGTTTGTTTCCTTGTTCAAAAGATGAGGTTAATATGTAAGTCACAGCAAAAATTTTATCTATGATGTTAGCCTAGTGTCTGGAAAATATTTTAGAATACATTTCAATGTCATTTTATATCAACAAGCAATTCTCTGGGGGGAAAGGTTCACAGACTTGGACACTGCTCAAAGGCTATTTTACCATGATGTCTGTCTTGTTAGAATCATTTACTAAACACACAGATACCTGGCCAGTAGTCTCTGAAAACCAGCAAACCAACAAAACTAGTCTCTGGTTTTCCACTTTCTGTGTTTGAACATGCAGAAGACAAATTAAAAAAAAAAAAAAAAAAGAATTCTTGATAGAAAGAAGCAGAGGGAAAACTTTGGTTTTAGTGCAATTTTTTAACAGTCTGTAGAAGAGTCTTCAGCATCAGGTGACATTTAATGTCATCTTTTTGTGCCTCATGACTGGAAATCCATTAACATCCTCTGTTAAGAAAAAGACACAGAAGCACCATTTCAGTTCTGATTACCCCTGAAAAGCAGAAAATTTGACATGTCAGCATTTCCTGAAACATTATTTCTTAAATTATTATATTTAAGAAAATACTAGTCTCCAAATAACAGTCAGTAAGAGAAAGAGCACTGGGGAAGAGACAACAGGATGTGTAAGAAGGCAGGCAGGCAGTTGAAGAATTAGCTGAATACTCCTATTCAATAGGTAACCAAAGCTTTTCTCATTTTGCTGGGTGTATCTGACTAATCACAGTGAAGGAGTTTGTTGCCAGCGTAATTGTAACTTGCAGAAATGACCAGCCTTTGCCTACCTCCTCCCAGTGCGTGCATAATCCCACCTCAGTAATCCAGACGGAAGTTAGGAAGACTTTAATTTCCACCACTCAGTAAAAAGCTTCCTCCCTCACTTGATCATCCTATGTTGTCATTCATCTGATGGCAGCACATGCTATTATAATTTTTATTCGCCTTTGTACAGATAGTGAAAATCTAGTGCTTTTTTTTAGTTTGTTAGCTTTTAATATCCATTGATGGTTTTAGCATGGCTTCTAGGTTGTAAAATGATCTTATCTGTCCCATAACCAAACTCTCACATAGGACTGCAGCCCACAGCTGCGGAAAAAAAACCCACACTGTCTCATACTTCATTCAAGGTACACTCAAGTGATTTTTTTTTTTTTTTAGTTCTGGCAGTAATCTGGACAATCACGCTCTTCCTCCCTTCCCTCTTGCCTTCCTGCTATAGTGGAACAGTGACAGTAACCTGTACTGTAACCCAAATAATTTGAAGGCATGAGGTGAAATGCAGGGGGGAGGCAGCTGCAGACAGATTTCAGAAGGATGAGGAGTTTGGCAGTAAAGAGCTGGGTGCCCACTTGCTGCAGAATAACAAATTTTGATACAAAGACTTGAATTTTGGAGCACAGGGGGGGAAAAAAAATCAGATTTCCAGCTGCAGAGCCATGCAATTCTTTGCATCCTGAGTAATGGGGAAATTCATACCTCTGAGAGCTGACGTTCCAAGTTCATTGTAGACTAAGACATGAGTCATGCTCACACGTTATCCTGACAAAGTAAGAACTTACAAGGAAATACATCTAAGATCCTGGCGCAGAACTTTGCCCGGGGTTTTGTCATACTTGAATTACAGATTACATGCTCCTCAAGAAATATATAGTTTAAAATATTGGGCTATCATGAATTTATATCTGCTCACAATAATCAGTCATGAGCGGCAAAGGTTTCCTCAGATTATGACTTTAGAGTGGATATGCAGCATGAAGTGGAGCAATAAGGGCTGCAAAAATCTAACCAGCTGAAAAAGCTTGGATGGCAAAAGAGTGACAAAGCTATATACAGACTTTTCACTGTCCATCTTATCTCATTGGGCTTTTGCTGTCATTGTGCCAAAGCTAGG
The DNA here is from genome assembly GCF_036417845.1 of Apteryx mantelli. Classification (NCBI taxonomy): domain Eukaryota; kingdom Metazoa; phylum Chordata; class Aves; order Apterygiformes; family Apterygidae; genus Apteryx; species Apteryx mantelli. Next base: position 134,636,691 of record NC_089979.1, on the reverse strand, counting down.
ATAATCTATTTTCCTCTGTCCTGCCACACATACACCTGAGGTAGGAAGGTGGGCATCAGCAAAGAATATTTGAGCATTGCTGGTCAAGAGGACAGAAGTAACTCAGTCACATTTGGGAAAGAGACATTTAATATGTTTTCAAATTGCTCATACATGCTGAAATGTACCTTCTCATATGTTTATTCCAAAGAGATGTTTGTGTACGTTATTATATCAAAGTTGTAGTCTTGGGATGTGCAAGTGAAATGAAGATGAATAGTACTATTAAGTAATATCATGACCTTACTGTATATTTCTAGAGTAGAGCTCCTCACTTACTTTTAGGGATCTGACATGCTGGAACTGAGAAAATGGAAGCTGGAGACTTGTTCTGCAAGTAAAGCATTCTGTGATGCTTTCCCAGTGTGAGAAGCTACACATATGCATGGAACAAAGGGTCCTTCACCATTTCTTGAAACATTAGTAAAATAAACTCCAACTTAAATAGGAAGTTAATTTGGTGATAAAATGTCCATTATAAGGCTAAAGAACCACACTGTATCTTGCAAAAGACTTCATGGCAGCTGCATTTCAGGTTAACAGTTAATGAATTAACTCCAGACAAGTCTCTCTGCAGCCAGTTGAGCCAGCTATGCTAGACAGTACAATCTATACTTTCCTTTCAAACAGAATTACAGGACCTTTTGGTCTTCCTTTTATATTCTACATAGGGACTGCTCTAGTCCATCCGAAACATGAGCTAAATTACAAATGACATTTGCCCTTAAAGAGAAGATATCTCAGGGCTTAACAAGGCAGCCTGTTAACAAAGATGAGAGACCAAGTGTACATTAGACATCTAAAGTTGCTTGGAGAATTTGATGCAGGAAGGTTATAGGCACATATCTGGCATCTGACTGCAGCCTAGTCAATTAATGGACTTAGTTCATTCCAAATGACATTAAAAATTCCTCCTGTGGCACCCAAGCTTTCCTTAAAGGTCTCTCATATAAGCATAGGCACTGGCCAACTCAGCTTACTGTATGAGATGTGATAAGAACAGAGTCTGAGTGGGAATAACCACAAAGGGAAGATTTTGTGCACAGTATGGATTTTCTGTTTATACTGGTGTGCCTTAGTTAGAGTTGTGTCCACTGGATCCCCCTTAATGTGCAACATACTCTGGGTTTTACTATTTACAAATGTACCCAAGAGGCCTCCGTTTGTTTCAGTGAATATCTTTCTTCGCATGAAATATTTCACAAATGCCATTTATTGCTATGTGCTTGATTCTTTGCAGGGTTTCAAGACTATGATTTAATATCTTAGATTGTCTAGACAAAACCCTACTTAAAATTTGCTCAGGTTTGCTTAGAAACCCAGAAACCCTGTAATTATAGGGAGAACTTGAAGGAGAAAGCAGTTTCATTAACACCAGAAACTACTATTTATGCCCGTGAACTGAGTAAAACTGCAGTTTCAGAAATCCTGCTGAAATAATCCTTCAATGTACTCGGTAAGCCAAAATTGTAAAGAAGTGGTTCTACCACGCAACCTCATGTGTGGTTTCTTCCAGCCCCACATGATTTAATTTAAGACGTCTGAAGTATACCAGATAAAGCCTACCACACTCATTGCTGGCGTTCCGCACCAATAAACAACACTAAGAGAAATATAGAGATACCAGCGTGGAGGCACAGGTCCTATTGGTGTTGTGAGATGTCAGTGGGAGTTCAACCTGTACGTGCAGGGCTGTGTATGGCCTTAAGTTTGTATTTGGCTAACTGACAATTTTCTTTTTATTAATGATATAATCCTACCTATCTACCTAGAAGCCTATTGTCCTTGGTGTGGGCCTTTCATCCTTCCAAATACAGTAATTAGTCATATGCGTTCTCTAGTATATTGTGTGGGTTTTTTTATAGTGCCTTTGAAGGATGCCAGATTGACAGTCATGGGGCTACAGGTCCTCTCTTTATCCACAGAGCCATTTCTGCCATTTGGGTTCTGAGCAAGCATTATTTGCACATATTTAACTTCAATGAAATCAGTATCCGTGCATGGCAGCTAATGTTTGGGAGAAACAATGAGCTGGATTCTGTACTGTTTGTTTGTTTGTGTTTGTGTTCATATTGAAGATGAGAAAAGTGCAACTTCATTAAATTAAATTAAATTTTATAACAATCAAATGATTTAGGTAATAAAGGGGGGCAAAGAAAGAAAATGTTGAATTTTAATAGCTATAACCTGTAAGCAGTGCTTTATCTTGCTGCTGCTGTTGTAAGGACCAGTAATTGCAGCTGTCTAGACACAGGAACAGATGCAAAGTAGAGCTTTATTATATCAGACATTTGCCCTACTATGATACAGTCTAATTGCCCAGAAAATATATTTCTACATGAATTATTTCTAATTTGATTTGAACTAGACCAACTGTTGTATTTTACTGAACTTTATCAAGTGATAAAATGGAGCACTAAATTTCAGAACAGTTTCTGTTATCAATCTTTTTATAGAAAAGAATGAATTAATTGAAACTCAGAATGGCATGCAGTTTTCCAAAAAATAAAATCGTTTTTCTTCCTGTTAATCAAATCTTTGTTATTTCTTTCACCTGTGTGGCTTGAAAAGGAAAAGCAATATTAACACTAATTTGTGATTTAGTATGTCCATTAGTGTTTCATGAAAATATTTTAAATTGCAAGTTTGAAATGCAGTTAGAAATTATGCCATTGTGAGAGACACATGGAGTTTAGTTTGATTATCTGAAAATGTCGATCATTTAAATCAAATGTTTTTTTCCTCCCAATTGATTTTGTTTTCCTTCTAGAGCATTAGGACAGAATCCTGAATTTGTTAATAAATTCTGACAAACACTTTGTGTATTTCGAGAGAGTCTGAATCATCAGTCTACTGAAAATGGATAATCAATGTGAAATAAAGGTAACTGCTTGGAAGCCTGACTCTGTTGTTTTAAAAAAATATGAAATAACATAGAGATTTTGTTTTGATGTATGTCTCTCTATTTCACAGTTTTTATTTATGCATTTGTCCTATTTTCTTCTCATATTTTAGGAAATGTTCAGGAAATCCAGGGAAAACTCTCAGCGTTTTTAACAGAAAATGATAATAGTGACTCGCGTCCCCCTCCTTCCCATCCCCCGCCAAAATAGAGCATACTACTGAAATTATTTAAATTACTGAGCCTTTTAAGCAAGTAAACACATTTTAACTAGTTTTTTTTCCCAATCCTTCCATTCATGTCTACTATAGAAATTAGCCTTCACTCTTCCTTCACTTACACATGGATACACACACTTGCATGGACACAAGAAAAATTTCTTTTCTCCTGTCAGCATTCCTAACCAACAATAGTTAGATTAGTGGAAATGAGGGCCTCCGCAGAGAAAGGACATTCAGTCACAGAAGGCTCCCTGCAGGAACAGCTGGTAGGGGTTAATGGCTGCTGAACCTCACAGCCAGGGCCTATTCTCTATTGTGTGTTCAACTCCTGGGAAGGAGGGAGACTTGTGACAGCTTCTGGGGTGCAGTGGATCAGAGGTATAGCAGTTAGGTCAGAGAGGTAGTGTTCAGGGGAAAAGGCTAGCCTTGAATTGCAATAAAAATGAACTCTGCAGCAGAAATGGCAGAGGCTTGAAATCTGTAAAAATTGGGCACAAATTGCCACAGGGAAACAGTAAAGGATTATTCAGTAACGTGGCTTATAACCTTTTAACAACTGCAATATGAATTAAAAGAACAATCGGACAGAGATGGTAGATGAATAATTCATATCTGAAAGTGGATGAAATCCAAGTCAAAGCTAAACATGCACAGCTAATGTATGTTATTTGCGTTTGTACACTAACCCCTTAGAGTTCAGTTCTCTGGATTATAGTGTGAATGCTGTGGCTACTGCACCAAACACACCAGTCAGGAGGCAGGAGCGGTCATTTAATGCACAGTGTGCTTAAGCTTAAATAGCGAGTGATTAATAAGTATATGTTTTCCCCAAAAGTGGGTGTGTTTGCCACACCATCCACATCACGCGAAGGAGCCATCCCCGGAGGAATGACAGGTGACGTGAGGGATGGTCCCGTCTCTTTTAGAACTGAGGAGTTCCCAGGTGTCTCCTCTCCTGAGTGCTTATGTCTGTCACACACACACAAAAACCGGTTAACGAAGTTAGGAAGAATGATTTGATGGGGCTGAATAGATCACCTTTGGGAAACCACTCCTTGATGGCTGTTGGTACCCTGATGTTCCTCTTCCCCCTCCCTCCCTATTTTAAAATAGCTTGGCAGGATGCTGTGGTTTTAAAGGGACCTTAGAGGGAGCCGTATTTCCTCTTCTGACAGTTCATTCCTCCCCTTTACACAGTATCTGAAAACTTCCTAAATGCTGATGTAGCATAAAATAACAAAAAAATATTAGATCCACCAGTTCTAACCTTCTTTCTGCTTTCCCTGGTGGTAACCTTTCTGTTTTCCTGCTCTTTCAGTATGGGAATGCCTGTCATTCAGTGAAATTAAATATTATGAACTGTTATGTATTTTATACTTGAAAGTTATGGCTTAAGCAAGGGAATAGCAAGTTTGTTGGTGATTTTGCCCTAAACCCCTGATTCCCTACATGCATTACGCATCTAGATAAGATATATAGGTGTGGGGAGACATCAGCACAAATTTCACCCAGTGCAGCTTGGGTGAAAAAGTTCAGCAGTAACTATAGTTCCTTGTTTTCATTTGTTTAATCTCAAACTTTAAAGCCATTTAAATCATTTGCCTTATGCTTTTTTTCTCTGCGTGAGTTTGTTTAAAAAAGGGGGAGAGCAAGGGAGAAAAATGTGCCATTGAGATTTTCATCAGCAGCAGAAGCTTGAAAGATACTGTCAGTGAGCTCCCAGCGAGTCCTTTGGAAGCAATACAGATGCAATACACTCATTAAAGTTCCTCTATTTGGATTGTAATGGCTCAGTGAAAATGTGTGAGCCAGTGCCTGAGGCATTTTAAGAATATTTAAGATGCACTGAAGTGTTTCATGCCTTAGTACACCTTGACACAGTATTGCAGCCCACAGAATGAGGATTGACAAGTGCAGGTAAAAACAGCAACAGAAGCATAACAGAACAATAACACAAATGCCTCCCAGAAGTACCAACACTGATGGCTTGATAGAACAGGCAAAAATATCACCAAAAAGATGTACAGGCACAAATAAACTGGGCTTCCAAACATCCATAAGAGAGTGTGCAACATTTATCCATTTATCCTCCTTTACACTGTGAATACAGAAACACTAAGTGTAAGTGACTTGCCCAGACGCACACAGCAAGTCTGTAGCATCTGCCACCAGGATCCACGTGTTCCTTGCCCTGCTTTCTGCCAGGCTTGGCTGGCACCCTTCTAAAAAAATCACCCTTCTGTCTGTATTTTGGTATGTCCTCCGTGCAAATTAAGGCCCTGATTCTATAAACAGCTCGGTAGATGAATTGATTTCAGTACGTACGTAAGTGCTTTTTAGCTTAGGAGTCCCAAAGCTGTGTTTAAATTTACAGAGCATGCAGATCCTTAAACCAGAGCTTGTTACTTGGGCTGGGGGAAACATAGGTCTGTACCGAAATTTCCATACTTTTGACGTCTGAATTGTTTGAAAACAATGAGGATAGCTCATAAAACTGGAAAGAGAAATAGGCGGAGCAGCACACCTGGGCTAAGACTTCTGAATGCATGATTTCAGCTCATAGAGAAATTTTACAGTTATTATACACCTCTGAAAACAAGGCTGACTCAACTTAACTATAACTTAGAAGAGCAGAGTTAGCAGGTGCACTTGTAATAAGGTGCATTCAAATTCCTATTTCTTTTAATAAAAGAGAAAGTAAGAATAGGGGAGTTTGTTGACCTCTTTGCATTGCTATTCATACTGCCAGCATAAAGATGCAAAGGGATATGAAATTAAGAGCTCAGAAAGGAATTATTCTGATGATAGACTCTCACATTATGGGTTTGTTACGTTTGGTAAACTCCTGATCTCTCCAAAGTGCAGCAATTGATTCCAATAATTTGTTGTCACTTTTTTTAAATATAGATAATTCATCTTTATGAAATGAATTTAACAGAAGATGCTGTTTACAAAATCATAATGCTATTTTTAAAGCTGCTAATTCAAACATTATGTGTGATATTCTGTACAAGATGTGCTAGTGAAAGGGTTAAGCTTTTCTGACTTTCAGATACAATGAAATTATGACAGGAAGAAAATTGTGCCATTTTAGCATGAAAATGCTTGTACAAATACTGTCGTTCCTTCCTTCTTACTTTCTTTATAATGCCTCAACGATAGCTAAGATGACAGACATTTGACAGGTATCTGTAAGCATACAACCCAGGCAGCTCATTAAAGTTTTTCTTTCTATGCATCAGCTTTCACAAAGGCAAAAACCCATTAGCATTGACTATTTTGCAGATTAGAAGAATTAAGGGCTTCAAACATTGGCTTATACCAAGCAATGTCATTTGTGAAGTGATGTTTGCTTTATTATTTCCCTTTCTCTCCCTCTGAAACCAGACTGACATGACTTTAGCTCAACATAGGGCGTAATGTGCAAACCAAAGGACTGGCTCACCGATGAAAAGAAACACATTCCCTTTTATACATGACTGGAATGGCAAAAAGGGGAGACTTTACATGTACTATTTAGGCTCATTAGAGTACTGATTATGATAGTTCTCCAGTGTAATCTTTAATCGACTTTGACACTAGATTTGCCCCGTTACAAATCCTGTCATGCAAATTAAGTCATTTGTGTTGTTTGATATGGAAAGATCTGCTATGAAATGAAAGATTAGTTCACAGATGAGGCACCAGAGACTGCTGCCCTTGTGCACCATGCAACTGATTACAAGGATGAGAGCATCCATTTTTACACTGCTGTTAACATTTAGGAAAGAAGATTGAATTAACGTAGCTTATTTCCTTCTTCCTGCATGCAGTTATTTTAAATAAGATTTCATAACCCTTATTTTTATGGTATACAAAACAGACAAAGCAGGTTAAATGCAATACCACCATTTCAGATAGGGAAATGTATTTTTGGAGGCAATGTGGATGGTGGGTTGGGTGTTTTTTTTTGTATGTCCTTGAATGCAATACAGGGTTTTTTTTTATTAGTGATCAGATGGCTGAGATTTTGCCATCATGTATGAAACAGAAATGAAAAACTACTGTAAATTTTCATGCTCTAAAAGCCTACCCTTTTGACTCACAATGTAGAGGATGCCATTTATTATTATTGTTGTTATTTCCTATCGATTAATTGTATCATAGATTGGATATATTGGCTTGATAGGAAAACCCTACTTAAGAATGCGAGTTTTTTAAGACTTAAAAACATGGTGTGAGAAGGAAATGTTGCACTTAGGCCTATTAAATATATATTTAAGTAAAATTTATGTTGCTGTCAAATGGCTCCAGGTTTGCCAGAGTTGATTTTTAAAGCTTTTAGGACCTCTCATGCCGAACCAGTGGTGTTTGATTGGCATTGTGTGGTTCATATACCTGGCCTTGATTTAGGCAGGCAATCCTTTCCTGATGACAAAGAATATCAAAATCTTTATAAGGATCATTCATTCTGTACTCTTGTGCTGAAATATTTAATCTACCTAAGGAATTTCAGATGCTCAGTCACTGTTAACAATTCCCTCTTTAAAAAATCTTGTGTTTATATTTTAAGCAGGCAATCACTTAATTTCTTTGAGCATTGGGAACTGTGGGTACTTCCATAGTTTCAGACTGATATAGCCAGAATCTAAACAAACCAAAATAAATGACAAAATATACCAGTTACTCAGCTCATTCACCATTTTCTGTGTTCAGTAAGCATGCCCAGGGAAGAAGCAGCTGTGCAATATTTTTAAATGAACGTACAGGATGTACCTTACACCATGCTTGTGGATGGAACTGAAGAAATTAGTAAGTACCACTGCTACATATGTTTTAAAGCAATGGTTTATTAATGTGTCTCTAATTAAATGTGCTCTCATTTTGTCCTGACCATTTCCTTTACCTCTTATTTATAATCTATTTCTTTTGTCCTTTTTAAAACCATATGTTAAAAGAAAGTGCCATGACCCATCGTCTAGTATTTTGACACAGCACAAATATTTCATTATAATCTGGGTGTTCTCATAGTTTTTGAATGAATATGAATGTTGCAGTTACTTAAGTTTCTCTTAAATGACCATCACACAAGCTGGAATGATTTTTGGAAAGATTGTCCTACTTAGATAATTTAAAATGCATTTTAGTCTTTAGGTTCAACACACCTATTTTTTGCTTGTTTGCTCCAAGATTTTGTGTGATATTTACAGACCAGTATCATTAGAAACCGATCTCATGGATTGGTAACATAAGATGTTCCTGAATTACTGAAAAAAGCTTTGAAGATGAAACAATTTTTCTCAGGAACCTTGGAGAAGAATCTGGATGATATGTATTTGCCCAAAAGTTGACAGGTGTTACAAATTTCAGACCACTGATGACATGAAGAGGTAACTGAATATTTTCCTCCAACAAAAATTAAAAAATAAAAAAAAAATTAATTGAAAACTATCAAAAGTATATTTCAACATGGTATGTTGTAGTTTGCAAGGATGTCTTGATGCATGTAAAAAAACCCATTACAATGATACACTTGAAAATCCTACTTTTAATATAAATAATTTTTAATCTTTATGTCAAGAAAACCATAAAATCCATAAGTTTTTTAGTCATGTTTCTTGTGTGTTACACTTTAGCAAAAGTCTTTATTGTTTAACACAGAAACTGTGATAGTGGAGCTTAAAAATGAACATTACTGAGGATTATATATTTAGTTAACATTTGAAAAGTGTAAGCATTAGCTACCTGTGCTCTGTTATTACTGTACAATTATTGCATTAGCATAAAATATGTTGGGATATGCTTTCATAAAGATCCATAATACAAATGTACATATTTTAAAAAAACAATATTTACAATTCAGAGATATAATAGATTTCTATAAACATGCACTAAGTGTTGGATCCCTTTGCTAGTTCTGTCTTAGAGCAAAGTATAGTCTTCTATTAGTCAAAATACCTCAGGACTTAAATGCAAGATGTAAATGCATCATTTTTTTCCCCCCAGGCTCATTTGCCCTTACTGCTTGAGGTTCCCTGCATTACAGTGATGGAGTCCATAAAATGTAATAAGAAAAAAGGTGTATTTAATTAGCTAAGTCCTGCTATGAATAAACTCTGGTATAAATCACTTCTCTTTATTTGCATGTATGAGCTGTGTATATTAACAATTTATATTAAGTTTATTTAAGTGTCTCAAAGTATGAAGTGAGGATGTAATGTCACTTAGTGAATGTGAAGTTAGGTCTGGTCAGTAGAAACCTTGAGGCATTAAAATATTCAACTATTGCATTGGCTGGATAGAAAAACTAATGAGAAGACTACTAGCATTCAAGGTTTTTTTTTAAACCCCAAGATAGGAACCAGAGTACATTAGTTAGACCTATTAAACGCCATAGTAGCTCTGTGAGAAAAATGCTAGAAGCTCTGTTACTGAAGTCTATTTAAAAATAGCTTGGTTTAAATAGGTTTTTCTGGTAAGAGTAGGTTAGATCATTTAGTGAGACTTTTTCCATCTCTGAAAGTTACATGCCTATTAATTTTTTCAAATGTATTCAGACCCTAAAGGAGACAGAGATTTTTAAAGACATTAGAACTATTTAGATGCTTTATCCTTGTTAATTTTGAGATGAACATGTGTGGCACTAAAGCGTTTTTTGCTTGGTGTGTGCATTTGGGTGTGTGAGTATGTGTCCAGGACACCACTATTTGTCTGTGAAGGTAGGCCAAACGCTATACAGTTCTCAAAAGAAATGTTATTCTACTGGTACAAGTAAGAGCTCACATACAGATTCTTGGCTTACTCTATTCAGCACATGCTAGCCATGAGGTCAACAGACCTGGTTGCCCTCAGCACAGTGAAGTCCTTACATAATGTAAACCCTGTGCAGAACCTCCATCCCATTCCTTTCCCCTTTCAAATTCTTTCTGGAAGGCAACTCCACTGCCTAGCTTCTCTAGACAAAGGCAAGGATCCTTCTAACTTCCAGCCTAAATTTATTATTCATGGCCAATTTATAGAAATTGTTCTTGCGCCAAATTTGTTATTTACCCTAAAGACTTCTTCCCACTTTATTCTATTGATCCAATGTACTCCTGGATTCCAGTCATATCCCTGCCCATTCTTCATTTCACTGGAGTTAAAATTTCAAATTCTTCTACTATTCTCACATAGAACTGGCTCCTTATTTGCTGTGTTGTCTCAATTTCTTTTCTGTGCCTGTTTCTGTATGTGTCCTTTGCTTCTGAAAAGAAATGTGCAAAACTGTACACAGTGCTCCAAAAAAGATCTCAACAGCAACTTGTTTAATGGTAGTAATATTTCTCTGCTTTCACTGGATATATCTTGACTGATGTATCTTATGATTTTATCTGTGTTATGCTTGGTGACTCATAATCTGCCTGAAAATGACACCCATGTCCTTCCCTTAAACAGTCATTTCCTTAAACAGGCACCTGTACGGCAACATCTCTCTTTAGTAGTCCAAAACTAGATGTCCTTGTGTACTGTACCATTTGGTCCATTAGTTCACTCCAGCTTTCTGCACGGTTTTGTTATACACCTTTGTAAGAAAATGTCCTCTAACTATGTGTCATCAACAAATTCCATCAGCACACTTGTTTCTGTGCCATTTCAAAAGAAAACATCAAAAAAAATTCTGTCCCATGATCTCTGCCCTAAGGATAAGAGCTGACCTTAAGGAACTCAATATCCTCCCAATATGTACCTTCCTTCTAGCACTACTCCCTGCCATCTTCCTTTTGACTAGATACTTATACATTTTATAGTTCTTTCACAATGTTTTTTATCTTTCCCATCCTAATCAGTCACTCACTGTGCAGCACCATATCATTCTTTATCAAAGCTCAAGTAGAATACTTGTAGCACTTTTCCCTTTGCTGGAAAGACAGCAGCTTATTATGTACAGTTGACAGGCCATTCTGGCAAAATCTACATTTAATAAACCTATGCTGGGATGTACCCACCTGTATCACTTTCAAAATTTGCTCTTAAATGCTTCATACTCTTCACCTCAGACTGAGGGGCTCTTTTCTCTTTATCAATATAAGTTTCTAGTAGTATGATCTTGAAACTTGATAGATATCTTCAGATCCTTCAGTTCTCAACTGACCTTCAGCTGACATGATAGGTCTTTCAGAATACTGTGATGTAAGTTACTTAAAGTTTAGTACAATTCAGGAATGGAGAATAAGCAATTTTTTGTTTTGATAAAATTTCCATAACCTCTTTCCAATGATCCATTTTTTCTTTGCTGTATAGCAAATGGAGGGGAAAATCCTGGTTTAATTTAGGGTCTGCACTTCAGTGAGAAGTATCCAGTTTCATTCTTCCTCCTTCTTTGCAGTTTTCTTTTTCTTTACATGAAAAACCTTTTTCTTTGTTTATTAACTTTCACAAAGTTTAATTCAGCTTAACTTTTGTCAGTTCTTACTTTACCCAAATATTCTTGACCTCTAAGCTATAGCTTATTTTTGGTGACCAGTTCCATAATTATATTATTCCCAGTGTTATTGTTGTCTCTGGTAACTTTACAGGGTAACTTTACCAAGCATATCCAAACCTACCACATGAGTCTAAGCATCCCCATGTGACCCCTAACAGAACCTTTGTTGCCAGTCTTCTGTAAAGGAATTTTACCCAAACAATTGTCCCACCTTACTTTTTTGTTTCTCTAATGCTATTCCATCCATCTCACCTATTTCTCACCTTCCCAAGCAACACATACACTGAAACACTTGTATTTCAGCCACAAACACTGTAAAAGTATGATTCTGTTATGCCTGCAACGTCTGATTTAGTGGCCTGTTTCAGTAGTTTCTCCATTTTGTTTTCCTTCTGATGCTTCTGTATACACATAATGTGTTGCTACTGACTACTTTCTATCCCCTAATCAAATGAGACAGAAGCTTTTCACTCAATATAATTCTTTTGTTCTCTTTTCTTTCCAACTTTCTTCCCAAAGATATTCTTATACCTATTGCTGTATCATTAGTTACTTCTTTTTTCTATATTAAAACCAAAAATAACCTGCTAGACCAGACTGCATCATCTAAACTAAATCAAACATAGAAATAGTGAGATGCTGTTAAGTGATGAAATAAATTAGAGTATTTTAGAGAAGTTTTAACTTAATTGTATACATCTATTTCATATGCCTATGAATTCAGGTATCTGCAAGCTATTGTCCCCTAACTAGGGCAAGTGGAAATATAGTTAGTATTTGAAAGATCATGCTGATTCAAAAGGAGTGTTAAATGAAAAAATCAGTAGGTGTTCAGAATATTTCTGCCTGTGGACACTCTGCTCTGTTCAAGCCAGAAAAAATAACTTTTCTTTAGGTCACCAGGGATGCTATTTTGTTCTTCAAAAGCTAATTTATTCTAGATGTGGATTAAAAATGACACAAGTATAAGCAGACATTGAGATCGCAGGAAATACCCTATGCCTGGAGAAAGGCAAATATTGTGCTTATCTTCAAAAAAGACCAAAAGGACAATCTGGGATACTACAGGCAAGGCAGCCTCACTTCCATCCCTGGAAAAATCATGGATTGAGTCCTCTTGGAAAGCACCTCTGGGCACATAAAGGAGAAGATGGTGACTGGGGAACAGTCAGCACAGATTTACCAGGGTAAATCATGCCTGACCAACCTGATTGCCTATGATACAATGACTGGATTTGCGAATGAGAAGAGAACAGTAGATGACATTTACCTTGACCATAGCAAGGCTTTCAACATTGTTTCCCACAATATTCTTAAATCCAAGTTAGGATGTTAAGATCTGGATAGGTAGACAACTAGATGGGTAAAAAACTGACTGAATCATTGGACTTAGAGTTAGTGATTCATGGGCTGAACTTTACCTGGAGGCTGCTTACAATTGTAATACCACAGTGACCTGAGCTAGGACTTGTATAGTTCAACATCTTTGTTAGTGAACTGGAGGAGATTCAACTCAGTAAGGACAAATGCAAAGTCCTTCACCAGAAAGGAGTAACCTCTTGCAGTGATTTGGCTGGGGACTGCCTGGCTTGGGGAGCAGTTCTACTGAAAAGGCGCTATGGGTGTTGGTAGGCAGAACATGAGTCAGGAGAGTCCCCTGGCAGCAAAGACAGCCAACAGCATACTGGGCTGTATAACAGGAGAAAAGCCAGCAGCTCAAGGGAAGTGACTATCCCCTTTGCTTGGCATTGGACTGTATCTAGAATACTGCATGCAGTTTTGATCCCCCAGTATAACAAAGGCATTGATAAACTGGCTCAGCAGAGGGCCAGCAGTACAGTCAGGGACTGGAGCACTTGCCCAGTGAGGAGAGGCTGAGGGAGCTGGGTTTATTCAGCCTGGAGAAGAGACAGCTCCAGAGGGACCTAATAGCAGCCTGCCAGTGCTCACGGGAGGTTATCAACAAGATGGAGCCAGGCTCTTCATAGTGGTGCATGGTGGAGGATGGGAGACAATGGGCATAAATTAAAAAGAGAAATTAGAACTGGATATAAAGAAACACGTACTCACCATGAGGGCAATCAAGCAGTGGAATAGGTTGCCCAGAGAGGTTGTACAGTCTCCATTCACTCCTGGAGATTTTCAAAACTGGAACTGAGCAGCCTGGTCTGATCTCATAGATGACCCTGATTTGAGCAGAAGTTTGGACTGGAGACCTCCTGAGGTCCCTCCAACCTGAATTATCCTGTGATTTTGCAATTCTATAAATTCAGGACAGACAGATGGTTGCTTGCATTCAGTTCCATCTGTTAGGGTGATGTAGTATGTATTGACAGGTTAGACTGTCTATTTCACTAGGACACAGTGAATAAATGACAACAGTTTTGGATGAGCAGATCTAAAGCATTGAATTGACATCTCTCATGGAAGTGCCACTTCTCTTATTGGTGTGAAGCATTAGCTCTGTGTGTCAGTAATGCATGATTAACGTACTATTGCTGTTATTTAACGGCACCAACTTGTTGACTTACCCACAGTTAAAGAATATGCATTTGGATTCAGATACAGATGATGCATGTTATAATCACAGAAAAATTTAGGTTGGAAAGTACCTCCTGCTTAAAGCAAGGCTAACTTCAAAGTTTCCAGTGAGTTTTGAATGTCTCCAAGGACGGAGATTTCACAGCCAGGGTGGGCAACCTGTTCCATTGCTTATCTGCTCTCATGGTAAAAAATGTTTCTTTCATATCCAGCTGGAATTTTCCTTTCTACAACCTGGGTCTGTTGCCTTTCATCCTGGCACTGTGAACCTCTGAGAAAAGTCTGGCTGTCTTCTCTATAACCTCCCTTTATGCAATGGAAGACTGCAGTTAGGTTTCCCCCTTAACTTCTCTTTTCCAGAAGCATAACAAACCCATCCCCCTAACCATCTCAGTGGTCATCTTCTGGACTCCAGTTAGTTCTGTCATGCCAAAACTGGACATAGGACTCCAGACACAGCTTTATGAATGTCAAGGAGCAGAGAAAAATCACTTCTCATGGCCTGGTGGTTGAGCTCTTCACCAGGATCCTCAGGTTCAGTTCTGAAGAGCTGCTACATAACTAATTGGTATCCAGCCTGTACCAGTGAATGGAGTTATTCTGTCCCAGATGCAGGACCTCACATTTATCTGTTGAACTGCATAAGGTTACTGTCAGCCTATTCCTTCAGCTTGTCAAGCTCCCTCTGAACGGCAGCCCTGTCAACCAGATACTCTTATCAACCCTTCCCCCTGTTTGGTGTCACGTATGACATTGCTGAGGGTGTATGCCATCCGATTGATCAGTCACTGATGAAGATATTAAACCTAATAGTGACCTTTGAGAGGTCACTGCCTACCAGTTAGATTTCTAACAGTTGATCCCAACACTTTGAGGCTGATGATCCAGCCTTTTTTTCACCCAGCTTATACTGCACAGTCCAAATCCCAGTTTGGTTTCAGGGATATTGCGGAAAAAAATGTTGAAAGACTTGTTAAATTCAAGGCAAATTATATCCACTGCCTGTCCTTAGCCACAAAGCCACTCATCTCACCATAGAAGGCAATTTGGTTAGATAAGATTTGCCAGTAATAAATCCATGCTGGCTGTTCCTATTAATTTTCCTGTCCTTCAATTACCTGGAAATGGCTTCCATGAAGGCTTGCTCCTTAATTTTCTTAGGGGCTAAGTGAAGCTGACCAGCATGGAGTTTCCTAAATCCTCCTTCTTGCTTGTTTTGTGGATGGGAATAACCTTTACCTTTCCTTGGTCAACATGGACCTCCACTGATCGCCACAACTTTTCAAAGATGATAGCCAGTGGCCTTGCAATGACATTACCCAGCTCAAATTCATCTCATCTGGTTTCATAGATTTGTATATGTCCAGCTTATTTAAGTAGTCCCAAACTCAATCCCTATCCACTCTGGGTAGTACTACTCTTCTCCAAACTATGCTATTTGACACAGGTCCATGGGAGACCTAAAAGCAGATCTTGTCAGTGAGGTCTGAGGCAAAGAAACTTTAAGTACCTCATACCTTTTCTGTGTCCTCTGTTTCTCTGTTCATCCTCAGGCTTACATTTTCCTTGGTCTTCCCTTTGCTGTAAATGTTAACACATTTACAACATTACACAGAATGCTATGGAAGCAAATGCAAAAGTTTATACCTTGATTACAAATACACCTGATGTCACGTATCTATATCTCTTCTCACAATGAAGAGACAGAAAGATTAAGAATTAGATTTCTATTATTCTTTATTTATATGACATTAGTGCTTAATGTTTTCAAGCGAGCTTCAGATGACAAGCACTGTATATAGCTAAGAGCTCTCAAGAAACTTCTAAGTAACTTGTGCTTATGCAGGCTGGGAGCTGAGGATGTAGCAGATAACCAAAATAAATAGCCATGAATGCCATGCTAGTTCTGTGACTGGTTTCTAAATTGTAGAGGTTTTCCTAGTATGTTAAAAAAGAGAAAAGCTATTATGAAAGGTAGAGCAAGTTGGACACACTTTCTTTGTCTATTTGCCTTCTAATTTCCTTGCCCTCTGCCTCTGTGATGCTATTTGGGGGCTATGCTTTTGAAGTGCTGTGAGTCTACCTGATAACCTACCCAGGTAGAGGAACGATTTTTGTATTGGAATAAAATTGGCAGGATTGTTGTTCTCACATGGCATTATAGAGGTACCATAAGAATATTTAGTAAAGGTTTGGCAAATTAATACTCGGTAAGTTATGAGAATGCCTTTTTTGTTGCAAGACCACTGTCTGATATGGATTAACAAACAATAGGAAAACTCTCAGAAGAAAAGGAGACCTATGGTTTTCTTTCTAAACTGGTATCTGCAGAAGGGGAAATGCAAGGATTTTGCGGCCTTAAGTCCTACCTTGCCATCTCTTCCGTCCCCCTCCCCTTTCTCTTTTTTCTCCAAATTCCCATAAACCTAGAGTTCTGCACATAAGCCCTGTAACATTTATATCGAAACCACTTGAAAAATGGCTGGTATATTAGCTGATAGAATTGCAGCCTTTTGCCTAAAAGCCATTTTGAGTCTTCCTTCAGAAACCAATATATCTAAAGTAGTTGCAGTAAGAATTTAACTCAGGTTTGAAGTAAACCTTCATTTGAATGGGTACTAGGAGTACATGTGATTAAGATACTGACTTTGCAACTGTTGAACTCTGTAGGCATTTAAACACTGAAATTTAGTGGGAACAGAATTGTTCTTTCATTGACTTGCTCTAATCATACAGTAAATAAGTAGGAACAGAGGGAAAGCAGACAAGATATTCTGTATCAGTCTGATCACATTTCCTATAACTAAAGGTCCTCAGTGCATTTATGATGGAAAGAATGTATGGTACAGAAGTTAAGAACTCTAGTTTTTGTGTATGCAAATGTAAATTATAGTCCACACAGCATCAAAATTTTGATTTAAAATTTCACAAAATGAAGTCCCACCCCAAAAAGGGTCCTTACAAGCAGAAGGTCTAAGCTTAAAACTAAATAGTGAAACAGTAGGTTGCCAAGTATGAATTATTTTAAAACATCTAATTTATTTCTGCTAAAGATTTAATTACAGACTATCAAGGTGGAAGGGTGCCACTGAATTGAGAATGAATACTTGAATAAATAAAACATGCAAGAATCTATTCAGCTATTGAAATGCATGTGTAACTCCCATTACTGGAGCTGCACACAGAGAGTACAGCAAAATGAACTCTATTGTATTTATGTGTATGCCTTAATGAGTAGAAGTGGTGCAATATTTAAGGAAAAAACCCTAAAAATGTGTGTGCTGAAATACCACGGAAAATTGTGGTCCCTGAGAGTTGCAGAAGACATAGCCACACCGAGACTTCAGTGCCTCTCAGGCCAAGACAAGACATGCTGCTGCTGAGCCAGGCTGATTCCCAGCCTGAGCCACGTTCCACCATCTCTTCATACATATGGCTGTGTGGCTTCATAAGCTTTACTCACTACAGAAGGTGCTTATATGACTTCTGTGCGAGGCATTTCAAGAGGCGGCTGCTCAGTGGGTTAATAGAACTTCCAGATTTTAGACAGGGAATTTATATCCTCAACTACCTGACACTGGCTGGTCTTTAATTCTCTGATATATGCACGTGGCAGTCAAAATTTAATGTGCACCATGGAACCAGATGAATCAGTAGAAACAACATGGCAGAATATCTGTTCACTGTACCTGGAAAGCTGCCCTACGTAAAACAGATAATAAGTATATAGGACAGAGATGACATCTTATTTTATTTAAAGTTACATTGTTGTGTAAATGAAAAGGTGAAGCACTAAGGAAAGAGTTTTACCTCTGGAAAACTGACAAATGGATCAGAATAGAATATGATAAAATATGAACCTAGTGTGGCACTATAGTTATAACTTGTATGTGAAAAGATACAGTAAGGGATTGATTCTTATTTATGAACACTCCCTTCTACACCACTGTGGAATTAAGAGGCATTTTCAGGAGAGGAAGAAAGATGTAGAAGTTATGATGTTATTGGAGATCACTGAAAGATGGTCTGACACTAGAAAAGTGGTGTAAGTGATATAAGTGGTATAAGGGACCCATGAGAATCAGGTCTCTAGTTTATAATGTACATTAGACTTTAAGTTAAGTTTTGATTTAGGTTTGAAAACCAGCTATGTTCTGGGTCTGGCTAGCTACTGTCAAAATCTTCAAAAAACTATTTTGGGTTTATATAATTTAGACCATTTGGGAGTTGGGTTGGTGAAAAATGCCTGCATTAAAATTGGACCTGAAAAGCAGAACCTTTTTTTTTTAGTATCTGCCCCTAAAGAAAATTATTGGATCAGGTTCAGCTCTAGTGATTTGAATGTGAACTATTTATAAAGTCACAGCAATGCAGATTAGCGATTCCTGTTTGGGCTCATTTCTGTATATACTGAGATTGGAAGAAAATCAGTGTTCTGTTGTATGAACATAGGACTGGTTAAGATCAGAGATAAATAGAAACCTGGATTCACCTGGAGTCCCAAATCCTGATATCAAGTAATAATCAAATGCTGTACTTGAACATGCACAGTTTCCACAACAGTAGGAAAGACAGAAGTAACTGAAGATGGCAAAAATGAACTGAAGAAACTCTATGTACACACACAAATATGTGTGTGCATGTGTTTTATATGTAGACAAAAATGTAACAGTCTAAAATGATGACTGATAGCGTGAATGAAATCTTCATGTAATACTGAAGTTAATGTGATATTTGCCATTGACTCAACAGGTGAAGATTTCTAATGGGATGAAGACAGACATGGTCACATAGTGTTAAAATGCCAAACCTGAAATGATTCATTTACGCAGTAGATGTAAAATGGATTCCTGAAAAATGAGGTCTCTAGCAGACAGAATTAAGGGTATTATATTGTATACTGTTTAGTCACCATACAATAAGGAGCTAAATTCCCACTAGATCTGTTTTCTCCTTTCTAGGTCATGTGGTGGGTGATTTTGTCTTCTGGGTATGAAACATATTCCTTGAGTATAGCCTGACCTACAAATGTGTAATATTAGCTCTGAGATGTCAGAACTTTTGAATGATTAGTGGTGTACCCTCAGAATCATTTAATCAGCACTTCATTTAATTAGCTCATCTTGTTAAAAACTGCCTTTTGCCAGCTTTGAAAGTTCCTGATGATATGAGAGCTGAATTATTTCAGTTGTAATACAAGAAAGCAGTTTCCTATTGAGCTGAAATTTCTTGTTTGTATTTTACTCAAGTTTTTGAAGACACTTTGCAATGATTAATTTTTCACTTATAATTAGACAAAGTAAATGGAATATTTTTAATATTGCGTTGGTCTTTCCTTAAATCTGAATATGTTTATCTACAGGTAGTATGCTATGTTTCTCTCATATATATAATTATCATGTAGCTTTAGACATAGATATATACATTTTTTTTTATAAAGAATATATACATTCTTTGCAGAAAGTTCAGAACTACTTATGATGTAGCTTTCAATTATGGCTCTGGTGTTGAAAGTAGGGAGAGGAGCTGTAAGAAGGTGGGAAATGGTAAAACCAGACCCTGTGTTGTTTGCTCTCTACTCTGAAGAGCAGGGGACAGAGAGGAGTGTTTGGAGGCAAGACAGCATGCACCCACTGCTGGATGCAAGAAAACCTTGTGTCTCACTTACCGGGCTGTGGATAGCTCCCTGTGAGAAGCACAGAGATGTAACTTTCTTCCTGTCGGTTTGTGCTGCCTTTCTGTTATCTGTGTCTTCAGGAGAGAATTCAAGTCTATATTTTCATGACATTTGCTGAGGAGACAATCATGCTGTTTTAAAGTGCAGTGCAGTTTTAAGTCGGAAACCTGACTGTCAGCTCCTGAACTGAAAGCTGTGTTCCCATTTTAGACAATTAGGGGGAAAATATATATATTAAAAAAACATAAATACTTTTTCATAGAATTATGATTTTTTTGCATATTATAGTAATAAAGAAAAAAAAAACTTGACAGTTACAGATTTACTCTATATCCTTTGTATATACCATGAAAGAGGACTTGGGAAGAAGGTATGCTGAGATCTGCATCAAATACACACATTTGATGTGAGTGTATGTTATGAAGAGACAGAATTAACTGAAGTTTAGACCAGGAATGAATCTTCATAAGCTTCCTCTCCCCACACACCAGTACAATGTATTGAGAATTGCTGCTAAGTCTCCAAGGAAACCGCTGCTATTTGTGACTCTGTTTAGTGGTGGAAAACTAATTTCTACCTGCTTTTCTAAGACTGACAAGTCATGACAGCTCTTAAAAGTCTGCATATCGATTACTAGTGAAGCCTTGCTATATTTTTAGTTACCTTTTTGTGTGTTTAGACTGAATTACTGAGCTATCCTAGAGCTTAGAGATGGAAAAGTCAGTTGTGATTTGAAAAAAATGTAGAAATCCTAATTTTCATTTTGAAGCTCATCGTAAAAATGGCATTGTATTGAAAAATTAAACCTCTTGTCTCGGAAATTATTTATTGAATCAGTGTCACACACAAATATTAATTTGTTCATAGAGTATTGCTTTTATAGCTGCATATGGAATTATATAGAAATACATACCATGAAGATGGAGTGGGCACCTAGTAGACTGCTATCATAAAGAATCTCATCCCCAGTGCCAAGACTGAGTAAACAAAAATATTTCCTTATTCTTAAATCAGATGCTGACAGTGAGAACTGGAACACTGGAACACTTGAGAAATATTTTATTTAGGCCTCCTAGCCAACTAATGTGTGTTCAGTCTTTCTTTTTCCTTGTTTCGCTGCCTTCTGTAGTGTTGCTCAGCCTTGCAAAGAGCAAAGTGAAGCTGTTGACATCCCTGAGTTGTCAAAGGCAGTGAGGGTTTGTTGTTTTCCCACATGACGGTGGAGGTGAGATCAGAACACAACATGTCTGCACCAGATCACACCAGAGGCCCATCTGGCCTCATATCCTTTCTCCGGTGGCAGCTGAGAGCTGCTGTCTATGGAGGAGCGCAATTGCAAGGCAAACACACAGTGAGTGAACTCTCCCCAGAATATTCTCACAGACTGTGGTGGGAGGGCCTTCTAGACCACAAATAGTGCCTTTGTGTTAAATAGCCCAGAATGGATTTTTCCGCCATAAATTTGTCTAGTCACTTTTCAGACCATGTAGACTGTTAACATCTGCAAGATGCAGTTCAATAAGAGACTGAGAAGAGGCCTTGCCCTGTGGTTCAAGAGATACGGGGATGTGTAGGGGCAGCAAATTTGGAATTAACCTGTGGGCTGAATAGAAAAGGCTTGTGAGCATGAGGAGGAAGGGGTGACAGAGGATATTAGTAGAGCTCCTGGTTTGGCACTTGCACCAAACAGGAAAACTCATGTATAATTTTCACCTCAGATAGTCCCTGTGCTTTTAAAAATATTGTTTCATAATTTGCACAAAATCAAAAATTGAGATGAACAGAGATGAGGAAGGGGGAAGCGATAGAAGCAACAGGGCTGTTGAGGAGAGAGAGGACATTACTAGAGATGGAGATAAGGTTCTATGAAACTAGAGATGTCTGGGGTAAACTCTCTCTTGCATACTCTGCACATGCATAAAATTCCTACTGTTTTTTTTTTTTATGTCAACCTGTGGATTATATACCTAAAACCATGATATTTTAGTCTTTCTTGACCCTGGAAAGGTTATAAAGTAATACTGTTGTGACTCATTTTACATCTTTGTTATTTAGGTGGGAAGCCTAAAGGATATTTTCAAGTCTGGTCATATATACATAATTATAGTCCATTAAAGACTTTTAAATGCAACAGTTATTGTTAAAGCTTCACTTTTATTTATTTAATTTTCTGGCTTTTATCAATGACATAAATTTAAACTGTGTTCTCAGATGTGCTCATGTGATAGATTCATTGAAAAATCTTTAAAATTCGAATACATTTCAGTATACATATGAGTTGCTAAGCATTGCAGTCTAGATATGCCACTTGAGGCATATATGTACATAAACAGTGACTTAGTGAAGCCGGCAGAGTTCTAGTGATTAAATACTGCAGTTGCGAAAAATAGGATAAGGTCCACTAAAGTCTCCACGGTATGAAACAGGAATCAGAGAGCTTCTATCCACCCAGGGCTTGCCTCATTCTTTCTTTCCTGGATTGCTCTCCTTCATAGTTTACACCTGGACTAGGCGACAAATGTGCACCTTTATAAAATCTTTTTAATCAATGAGTCCGGAGGAGAAAAGTTGTCAATTGATTTGAAGGTCAAAGACAGAAAGCTGGTGGTAGTGTGAGCTTGCTCATCAGATTTGGAAATAATCGAATGCTGACTGAGTTTGAGAGTCAGATGTTGTGAAAGGGCCATGCTAGAGACAAGTAGCTCCATTAGTCTGCAGGTTCAATTTAAGACCGCAGCCATTGCAGTCCCCTGAGAACAGAGTCTTTTCCTGCTAGCATCTTCTTTATCATCAGCCACCTCATCTAGTCAAGCTCTTCAGTAAGAACATGGGGGTGTCCTAAAAAAGAGGCCTTTGGCTGAGCTCCCTGGGATTGCTGGGGAGTACTGCGTCTACCAAAAGCATGATGTTCCAAGTGGGCTGGGTTACCTGTCCTTGTGGTGGATGCCTTAAAGGCTGTATTGAATAATATGCCCAGTGAATTTATACACATAGCTAAATAAATTAATGAAAACAAAAAATGAATTTCACAGCCTCAATGCAATCAGTGGCAAATATACCACACCTATATGCTTGGAAATCTAGGGCTTGACTGTAATATTTACACAATCAGATTAATTCCTGTCTGTGCTAACTACCATGGAGTCATCTCAGTCATAAATTCAGCCTGTTGACTTTAGTGTAAACGCTTTTGTGAATAAGGCCTGTAGCACTAGATGTTAATAATGACACCACTATCCACAGAGCTATTTCCACCACAAAAGATGTCAGAACGCCTTATTAAGCCATCCAGTTCTGTCTCTTTATTTTTCCTCTCTGTTTTAATGTGTCCATCAATGCTGATGCAACGCAATGTAAGCTGCAATGTCAGAAGCAACACAGCCATTCAAGTATTCTATTCTTCTGTAGATGTTGATGAAAAATGAAAGATGTTTGTGCCTCAATATTGTGACAATGAAGGAATCACAATTTAGCAGCTTTTCTGTCCTGGTTTTTCCTATTTATTTTTCTAAAGAAACATTATTTTTTCTAGTATTTGCTTAGACAATTGAAATATTTGGGTCACTTGTAAAAGTAGCAAGGTATGGTGTAAATGGGGCAGGGAACCTTTTTAATCATTCTGGGAAGAACAAAGCCTAGCTTCTTGCTAGCTGTTACTGACCTTGACTCCGTGACTGATGCTGCTTTCTTGGACTTGTTAGTTTATGAAAACTCTTTCCATTTGTAGGTTACTGGAAGGCCCTTTCTAGGCTCTGAGGGCCTCAGCATGGGTCCAGCTACTGCTAGCTTGTGTCAACAGATCAAAGAAAGCTTGGGGGGAGCCCAACAGTGACATACTGTTGGCAGGGTGTGAGTCAAGCTTACTCAGCTTCACCTTCCCGTCTGACTACTGGTGGGCTTCTTCCTTTCTGTCTCTTATTATTGGTCCCCATCTCTCTTGCCTTCCCATTAGGCAACAGCTGTACTGGAAAGATGACTTTTACCAGTCCAGCTGCATGGAGAAGAAGAGGGGAATGGACTGTGTTGTTTCATACTGTTAGAAATATAGCAATCAGCTGTGACATTTCTGAGTAGAAAAGGAATTAAAAAATAAAATCTCTTTGGTTTTAATGTCTCCGGTCATTAAGCTACAGACACATCAATTGTTGTTCAAAAGTTTCATTCTTTAAATTTTAAGCCCATATATGAAAGAGAGCAAGAAGGAAGGGTCTTGTTCTTTCTCTACTTATGACTACTTCCATTTTTTTTCCCAAAACCAAATTGCCGAGTAATTCCAAGTCAATATCCTGTACTCCTTCTCAAACTCATACTCCTTCTCTTCAGAGGTCTCTTCCTATCCTGATTTTTCACCTTTCTGATTTGACCCTGAGTTGACCTGGATCATTGCACTGTTGTGTCTGCACAGTTATTTTGGAGCATGGAATGGGAGTTCTGATATGTAACAATAAAACAGATCTTACTGGATGTGACTTCAGACATTGTTTTGCAGATCAATGGCTACTGTTTGGGAGGGAGGTGGATATTATTTAGAAATATTACATATGCAGACAGATAGATCTTTTCTATCTGTGAGTCTTTCCTACTATGTGAATACCTTGGCTTGGAGGCTGCTTTTGCTACCAGCCCCACTACTTACTTACTTACTCACTCATTTATCATCCACTTATCCCTAGAGTTCCCTGGCTCCCATCTAGGGGATGGACGTTTAACTGCTTTCACATCTTTCTCATTGGGATCCCTAGATTTTTAGTGCATTGCTTGTAAAATATTGTTGTTTTCACTTGTCTTACATCCCCTTAGGTATCCATCCTACTTCCCCTCCTTCCCCCCATATCCCAACAATCAACTGCAGAAGCATCCAGCATACCTTTCTGAGACTATTTTCTTCCTATGTTTCATTCAGATAAAGCCAGAAAGACCAGAAGCAGAAAGCTTGTAAAGTGATTAAACTCATTTTCTTCATTTGCTGTGGCGCGAGCTTGCTAGGTTCTTTATAGAAACTAGCTCAGTCATGAGGCAGGTGGAACCTGAGATTCCTGATGCAGATCATTATGATCCCATAAATTATCTCAGATGTACTTGAGCTGGATTTCAAACCAGACATTAACAGGAAAGATTTCTCCCTTTTTCTTCTTCTTCTTTTTTTTTTTTTGTTAACTTGCCCAAATTAACTTTGCTCTAGCATGTAGAATGGAGAAGAAATTAATGTTTTGAACTGTTTAAGAAGTGTTTAGTACCACTGTCTTTGAAAGGTATTGTCTACTTCTACGCTGAAATGATTTAAATAAATTTCCTGTAATAGCCCAGTCTGGTGAAGAGTAGAAAAGTAATCTTTTCTATTTTTCAATTATTAATTCAATGAGTCATAATCTACTTTGCTAAGCAATTACAGTGGTCATTTTTAACCACAAGATAATATTTACCTCTGATGAACATATACCTGCCTGTGCGTACAATTTATTAGCAACTCTCAATGGAACTGCTCACTGAAATAGAAGAAAAATCTTTGAACAAGCTTTCTATGGATGTGTTTATTACTCAGTTTTTAAACTATATATTCTTTGATAAATGTGTCACATTAACCAGCTGCAAATCTTCACGTAATTTCTGTTATAAGAATGAATATAATTATAATAATATAATGCATCATGCTAAAAGCTTACACAGTAGTAGATATTCATAAAGTGAATTTTTGAATCTTCAGAATTTTCTTTAAAAACAGTGAAAATTTTAAGCTTAGTTTTATTTGCTGAAAAAACAGATAAAAATACCAAAAACTAAACACAATTTTTAATTTTAAATTTTGAAACTTAGGCCAAAAAGGTTTCAAATATTCCAGTATTCAACTTTCCAAAGACAAATTACCCAGTTTTCAGGGAAAACAGGTGACTCTCAGGAGTCTTTGAGTTTAGTTCTCACCTTTTTTCAACCACATTTTTGGTCTATTTTGGTTTATATGTATATGTAAACCTTATTTTTTCAAAGAAACTTGAAAAAGGTTTTAAATATAAATGAAACAAATGAAAACAAGTCAGACATGAGATAGGAGCTAAAGAGAGTGAAGGAGCTATAGTAATTGTGCTGCTATTGCAAGGCTCAAGCATTATTATGAGCAGATTCAAAAGTGTCCATACCATCCATGCAGGATGCTTCCTTCATTTATCTCACTAAATGGTAGTAGCTGAGTATTGTGAAAAGCGCTCGTAGTTCTTGGGGGAAGGAATTTTAATTTCCTTCAGAAACAGCTCAGGTGTCACATGAGCAGCTGATTCTGATGCCACCATCCCATGGAATCAGTAATAGCGACTGGGGTCCTCTTTGTCTGCTACAGTAGGAGGTTGTGCCTGAACCCAACAAAAAAGGGGCATCCCAAAGAGCAGGTGTCAGGGAAGACATGGAGCAAAGCATTTTGGACTCCATGGTGATATAAGCTTGCACTTAAGTGCTCTGCTAGCTTTGGAAGCATAATGAAGCATGAGTCTGGGAGTTTTGATTGCTTTTTGTTGTTGGGGTATGTTTGGTAGTTGGTAGCTTTCTGATGGGATGCTTTTAGATTTAGAATGAACCATCTAGAGTTATAGAATGTTAAAGTTGGCATTTAGCTCTATTACTTATTGAACTAGATAAAATCAATCTCTTTAAACTGGCTTTTCTGAAGTTAACAGACTAGTTCCTTTGGAATCACTGAGTTATAGTAGACATTTGGAGTGATCTAGCTACTGGTCTGACCAACAGACTGTGGAACAGAGACTGATAGCAATTTATGTGGCTGAGGGCCAAGTCTATGTGATTTGTACCAAGCAGATGTAATGTGAGATGATGAGGGACTTCTTGACTGAATGACAAGCAGGTGAATTTGGAGCTTGATGGAATTGCTTCGTTAGGAATTATTGTTGGTAAAGAAAATCCGTTAAAGAAATAGCAACTTTTTTCGATTCAAAAATAAACCATAGACTGATGATAGTTTGAACAGATAGTATGAACAAAACTCTCCCTATCATCTATGACACTAAAAATACACAAATGGATTAATCAGCTCAAGGTTAGCTCAGCTCCCTGGGGAGAGTGGTGAAGACATGGCCTTAAACTTTCTGCATGGAAATGTGGTGTACTTGGTGCCAGCTGCTAGTGATCCTTGAAGCACAGATACAGATTTTTGAGATCAGAGTTGCTGGAGTGAAGAGAACAGAGTGAGCTGGGTGATGCTGGTAAAGGATATGGGTTTGCTGTGACTGCTTACCTCCGCACCGCTTTTCTTGCACTTTCATTTCAGAACACTATGAATGCAGTCATGAAGGAGCACCCAAGACCTGGGAGGAGAGCAGAGATTTTATTCTTTTACACATGACCTGATTTCTAGCAAAATGAGACTGATCACTTTTCACACATATAAATTTCAGCAGACTTAAGAAAATTTTCAATGTGGCCCATTCAAAAAAATTCCTTTTTCTTGTGGAGGACTTTGATCATCCTTATGTCTCCTTATGGCAAAATTTATGTGAGTGCCTTCTTGAAGAATATACAAAATATTATCCTGGTCTGAGTTTGAAGCCTTTCATTTTATTAGAATACATCCTCTGAATTTGGCCTTAGCCATCTTTATCCATTTTCTTCTCAACTTTTTTATTTTCTTTAAAAACAAATACAGATTTACACAAATGTCATTAGAAAAAAATAAGGGTAAGGAAGCTCCATAAGAAGAGGTAAGATGAGAGCTGATAAACAAATGGGCCAATTCTAGTTTGGAAAGGAATTGCAAAAATGGATATTTTAAGAATTCTGGCATGTGGCATGGCATAATATTTGATCTGAGAAAACAGATCTGAAAACCAAGACTGCATCTGGGGTCCATTTGTAAAAACAAGACATTGAGCTCAATAATTTCATAAACTGCAAGTGCAGTAACATGACAACAGAGATTTGATGGCCTGTAATGCTTTGTCAGAAGCTTTTTCTCTCAGAATTGTCAGAGTTGTTGCCCATAAAGAAATAAGAGCCCTTTAGGACATGGTTCAAGTATAGGAGTAGTTTAGTCTGTCTTGTGTCTGCGAGGACAGAAGAATCTATCAAGAAAATCATATAGGTTTTTATGTTTGAGTGAAATTCAAATCCAAGAAAGGAAGGTGGAAACGTTGATGTTTTGACTCTGACAAATCAGAAGGGAGAGGTTTCTGCTGTGTTTTGGAGAGGTGGGGTGAGTTTCCTTTTATAAAAACCAATGTTAGTCACGTATTTTTAAAAACAACATGCCTCACTGTCATTGCAGCCTGGGATTATCCATGTGTCCTGGAGACAGGCAGACACTTGGGAGACAATTTCAGCGAACAGAACATTCTGTAGTTACTAGAAGTGTTTATTATGCTAAATCATTGTTTCTCACTTCATTTCACATAATCATAACTTCTGTGGCATTTCCATCTTTGACCTTTCAGTATAGATCAGAGGATACAGTTCAAATCAAACGTACTGTTTATATGGGTTTGGCCACTTTCAATTAAAAGATTTCTTTTTCTTTGCAGTTCTTTTTCTCTTTTTCACTTAATGTTTCAGTATTATTGTCTTATAAGTTCACTGGCCAAACTCAACACTCTTAGTTTTCTTGGGTAGAATACATTTCTCTTTCACAGATGTTATCAGAAAATATTTTACAAGTCATTATGTATGGAAAATAGTATGACAACATTCTATTTTTTTCACAGGTGGCATAGTAGATTATTTTATTTCCTTTAGTCAGGAAAGCAAAGAGCAGACAAATATTACAATATTAGAATCTTACATAAAATAACCCAGAAAAATCAGTCAAAATCGACTGCATCAGACTCTTAAAATTAAAAACTGCTGTCCTCACAGAAACAATAGGAGTAGTATGCTTCATGGAGCTGTTTTTCTCTTTCATTCACTCTTCTCATATCATCTTTCTTCTTGGGCTATTAGAATCATTTTCATTCTTAATTTTCTGATGTAGTTTCTCCTTTTCCACATCCCAAATGGTCATCTCTGATGACAAATATTTAGTTTGCCCATTTTCATATTCTAGATAAAGATTTGCACTCTTTGTCTGGGTGCATGAAGAGATAGATGCTTGCCATATTTTGTAGTCAGTAGACAACTCATTAGCTAAAGTCAATCCTTAGGCTTAGACCAGTTCTATAGGAAATATACTCTAGCCAGAAGTTATACTTCAATCCCATTCTTGACTAATGTTAAGCCAGATCCTGACCTTGAGCCTATGGTTTATACAGAGCTTTAAATGGTGGGCCTGTGTGCATTTAACCCCAACGTAACAATTGTGGAGTCACAGGAAGGTGACATACAATCACATACTTCCTCTTGTAGATGATTAATTATGAAGAAAGGCCTTTGCATAGATTAGACCTGAAAATTTCATCTGACTTCCTCAGCAAGGCTTTTGGCAGAGTTAAAAGAGCATCTTTGTTGATTCAAGCCAGCTAGTGTCTGCTGTATTTATCACAGATTTCCTTACACAATATAACCATCTAGGCTGATAAAAGCAATGAAATTTCAGTCAACAGAGTGCTGGAAATTTGGATCTCAAATAAACAATTATTGCCATCAATATCCCCAACATTATATAGCTGCTATTAATATCAGGCTTACATACTGTAATTTTATTTCTTAAGCTACACAGATAGTGCTTAGATGTATGGATTTATTATCACATTTGGCATATATTATTTATAGCATAAGAAAGGTGAAACATCTTGCAGCATGCGTGTAAAGATTAGGATTTATTGTCCAGGAATCCTTGAACAATTTTATCAAAAGCCCATTTCTAGGTGGTGTTTTTCTGCAATAAATCATACAGCAGAAATCTATCAGTGGACACCAGTAGGAGATAAATGAGAGCAGAGGAAAGAGGGTCATCACAGATTTTTTTTTCTGGATCATGACCTGTCATTGGCAGAAATCCATTTATTATCATACACAGATGATTTTTTTCCCTTTTTCACTGGGTTTGCCATTCTGGGGAGTGCTATCTAAAGTAAAATGAAAACTTCACAAAATGTAAGCTTTCAGGGACCATGAAAACAGAGATAACTTAAAGACCACAGGACTAACACTACTTCTCTCTCTCTCTCTCTCTCTCTCTCTTTTCTTTTCTCTTTCCTCCACACCCTACTTATCAACAAATTGTTTTGAAGCTTTCAATATGGAGATAGGGGAAGGGGAGGGACAGGGCCATAAACCTGGTGTTGTGCAGGTAAATAAAAAAATGACTAAACTCAATTGGTTGGTATATACAAGAAGGAAGCAAACTCTGTATTGCACAATTAGAAGTGGGTGAACTCTTGTTTAGCTGCATTTACCCCAATTGCAGTTCTTCATGAACCCTTCTACTTTTTTAAAGACATAATGTTAAGTTTTTCTTTAAGTGTTCGGGAAATGGGGGGAGTAGGGAGGAGGGCTGATGTATAGCATTTTCGGCTGGTTGAGATAAGATGGAAGAAGTAATTTAACCTCACCTATCTAAATGAATACCATCCAAATTTCTACCAAGCCCTCCAGAACAATCCATTCATGTTCCAGACAGCTGATGTGGGATTTGTGTAGGGAATGGGTCCCCCAGCCAAGCCAGAATGATGCGTATGGGAGTCAGGCATTGGGGAACTGAGAGGAGAGGCAAGAGAAGCAGGGCTTTTAGAGAGTGGGCTACATTTTTATAATATGGCTACAAAAGCTTTAATGCCCGTCAGCATCAGGAGGGATTTGAACACTTAAATCTTTTCCTTTATACAAGTAAGTAAGTACTACTGGGGCACATGCTAATTGAGATACCTAGATTGGGCCCAGATTGTGCTCCTTTTGGAAAGTCTTGGTTATTTCTGCTTTATTAATTCAGGATTTTTATCACTAAGCTAAAGTTTTATATGATTTTAAAGGATTTATATGATCAGAGGGATGAGGAATCCTTCATCCCTCATCCCTCTGATCTGTTTATCTTTGGAAGGTATGCTACACGCGTTTTTCTTACCCCAGGCTAGATAAAGAATAAAAACAAATGCTGGTGGGGCCTACATTCTCCTTTTAAAATAGATAGTGGACAAATGGCCATTCATTCAATGGCAAGCTAAAGGTTCAGTTGCTCCTCGTCAATGGAGACAAGAGCGGCACCACGTAAGACTGCTCAGCGCTGCTATGCGAGATTATGGCACCACTGGGAAGAACTAGCTGCATGTCAACCACCAAAACAGGATCTTTCCTTCCTAATGCAGGACTGTCATCTCTACCTGATGGTGGATGAGATACCAGCCCTGTGGGAGACAAGTCTTATTGCCAGATACATCCATATGCTGCCACAAACCAAGTCGCTTCCTAATACTGCCATATGTAATATATGCATAGGTAATCCAGATTGTAATGGGAGGCTTTTGATTTTCTCTCTTTTTTTCTCTTCACTGCCAAATGGCTAGTAAGTATCACAATCATTCTTCAACAATCCTATCACAAGAAAATTTACTATTTTATTGTAATGTATAGCTTACTAGGTTAATAGTGTATTTTTACTTAATTTACAGGGAAAAAAAAGAAAGGCTTGAAAATGAACAATTCCGAGTGATGCCACCAGTTTAAAAGGAAGACAAACAAAAATCAAAAAGCCAGTCAGGAGAAATCTTTCTTCTGTGGTAGCCAGCAGAAATTTAATGCTGACTTCATCTGGGCCAGGTTTTCATCCCACATTTCTATTCACAAAGTTTTTGATTTTGACTTCAGTAGTAGAAAAGTTTACTAGCAGAGACTGCTAGTCTCTCTAGCTAAATCCTTTAGCTTTAAACATTTTTTATGTTGGACATATGCAGGAGTTTTGTGTATAAAAATTGAATTTTATTGTTTCTTCTGTGTGATCATTTACAATCCCACATGCATGCTTGATTTTAATGGGTTCCAGCACATGTGCAGATTTTTAATCTTTCAGGATTAAATTTTAATCAGTTTTTAATCTTTCAAAATCTCCTTGAAATATTTAGTTTTAGATCATTTTCCTTATTGCTTATATAAATCTTTTGCACAAAAGAAATTCATTCATTCAAAGTAGGAAGATGTGATACAGTAAAAGAAAAAAAATTGCTGAGCGTAAAGACACTACAAGAATCTTTTTTTTTTTTTTGAGTTCACTGTTTACCGCACTGTTTCAGCATGCAAACTCTATTCAGATTTATTACAAAAGAACCTTTTGCAACTAACCTGATTACCTGTTAATAATAAAAATAACAGACTTTTAGCACTGGACTCCAAATGGAGGTGCGTAGAGAAAACTTCCCTTCTCTGTTTTGCAGTAATTACATTCTGCTGTTCATTGCCAGGATCAAGTAGCACAAAACCAAAATTCTAACACATGCACTAACTGTTCCTGTTTCTGCTACAGAGAATGTGCTATTTATATTATTTTTATGCAGTGCTTCTACATTTTTGATATAATAGGTAGTTTCCATGACTTGGAAATGCTTTAGGCCACCAGCTGTGGGAACTGAATTAAATTGCACATACCCAGCTTCATAAATGCATATTCTAAACTGGGTTGCACTTCAGAAAACTTTCAAAAATCCTACTTTTTCAGATCTAAGATAATTAGTGCTCTTTTTATTTTGGTAACTTCATTTTCAACTTGCTAGGAGATTTTATGCCTTGGAATCATAACAACTACAGTCATCATCAATAATTTACTGGTACCATATCAATAAATAGCTCACCATATTAACCCACATTTTAACTTGGCAGTAAAATCAACTAAGTAGTTTAGCCTCTATGCAAAGCAGAATATTCTAAATATTTGGCAGTGCTATTTGAATAATAAAACAATAATACTGCATATACTATATTAGAATATAATCCTATGCCTGTAAACCAGGAAAAAATTAGGGTAGATGGCAAATTACAAATTTTTAAGTTGTTAAGAGTTGAATTTATCCTGAATCTTCATATTTCTTCTTCACTACAGGGTGAAAACAAGCAGTAGTTTACACAGTCTAGCTTCTTTGGGTAAAAGACAGTTTGTATCTTTCTTTTTAGTATTTTGTGTGAAACCTTTAATTATAACCAATTGAATCTCCTTAAAGATTAGGGGGTCCACATAGACAGGTTGTGCATACCCAGTCATTATCTAGAACTCAACCACAGATTAACGTGGGTGAATTTTCTATGATATCATGTACTTTTTCCTATTATGAAAATTTAAGATATATGCCACCTAGCCTTTCATTTTAATATTCATGCTGACTTTAAGTATCTCTTTCTTAGAAAGGCTACAATCAAATGTTTCCTTGAGGCAAATCCAAATCCCACTGACTGCAGTTGGATGTAGCAGAATTGGGATTGTTTTGAACTGGGAGGAGGGGGGGCATTGGAGGCGTCTGCGGGGCAGTTATGTGAATTTGAGAGTTATGAGAATTATAGGAATTGCAAGGCAATTGTGGAAATCCAATTTAGCAGGGCCTTGCATGCAGATATGCCAGTACAGATGGCACTGAGGATGGGTCAGGGACAACCCGCGAGGATAAGGGTCTCACATTTATCTAATGAAATGTGGACAGCATCTGAACATCAAACTGCATACCGCTCTTGGTGTTGCACATAAGTGGCTGAGATCCTTTTGCCTGCTCTGGTTTGGACATGGCCAGACAGCAGACAGGATAGAAGGGAGCAGAGCAGATGAATGAGAGGAAGCAGCTTCTTACACTGGCACAGCAAAAGTCCTCCAGCTCCCTGAGCTGCCCCATCACGTCAGTCTGGAGCTCCCGCAAGTGATGAAGGGCATAGAGAGATACTGCAGAGTGGGCAAATACCTCTGCTATTGTGGTGTGAGACTGAGATGAGAGGCTGGAGGGCTTACCTCTTCCCTCCATCTCTGTAGGCAGGCCTTGCGGTAAGTCTGGTATAAGTCTAGAGTAAAACTTTTGGCCTCCCTGCTTAGCATTGCAGAGTATCTTCCTTATCTTTCACATTAACCCTTTAAGCCTATGATGTGCTCTAAGTTAGTAAATAATGTTGCCTGGCAGTGAAGCTTCACTGATAAATAAATCTGTGTGTTGGAGTTAAATACCACCCAGCTGATAAAAGCCATGAAAGTCAAAGAAATTCTGTGGCCTCTTTTGTTTCACAGTCACAGGAATTTGTTTAGGCAGAGGTCCCTCATGCATCCTCCCAGTGCAGACTGTGGTGTGCCTGTTCTGCTCAACCTACTTCATCAAAATACAGTTTTGTAGTCCACATTCCCCTTTTGATGTTGGTGCTCACAGCATCTGTGAGATTTCTGCACATAAAGCCCAGGGGCTTTAAGGTTCACATGACACTTTTAAAATTCAGTTGGGAACTAGAGACTGTTCATGCTTCAGACATCTGACACTTTTATATGAAACTAAACCTCTGTAGTGAAAGACCTTGATGTACATGGGAACTGAATAGGAAGTGCAAGGAAGCTTGTAGCGCTAAAGTCCACTGATACATCCACAGGATCCCACATTAGAGAATGATTTTGTATTTTGCCACTCATGAGCGCCAAAATCTCTTGAGAAAATTTAGACACCGTGATTAAATTGCTGATTTTCTATCAGTATCTATTCCTGAGACACATTGAGCAAGCTCTGTACACTAACCATTATCTCACAGGCTCCTATGAGCTCCCAGCTCCCTTTTGTTGGCCTCAGCCCAAAAAAGGGCTGTATAGAATCTGTGTATGTCACATATGCCAATATCTCCTTCACCCTCCACCATATTCTTCTCTGCCTAGTGTAAAAAAATCACCACCAAACAAGGCCTTGGATGTACTCTCCTGCCTTGCCCACAGCGGCTGACCTGTCCCTTCTTTAAAGGTGTCAGTTTGCCTGAAAGTCAAGAAGGAGACAGGATATCCAAATTTGTTGGACTTTTAAAAATAAGCATGCAAAAGTGTTTAGATCATTGCATTTATTTAAAGCTAGCAGAGTTGGAAATGTGAGTTTTAGAAATAAAAATCTGAGGATACTAAATTATTTTTCATTTTTAAGAACTTTTTCCTTAAAAATGAAAGGAAGGGTGACTGATAGGAATGGAAGAAGTGCTAAACTGAAGATTAGAAATGACTCTGGAAGGTTTAATTTAGCATGCAATATCCATTTTTCATAGCTGCATTTTTTTAAATAGGGGACAATAGAAGGGAATTCTCCAAGTCAAATTCCTCATCATTTTCAGTATTCTCTATTTCTTCCATTATACTGGAAGGGATCCTTGCTTCTCATGTCACTTTGGGGAATGGAGTTAAACAATAATTCAAGGGAGCAGATCTTTAAAGATTTCTCTGTTTAAATAGCCAGAAGGCCTGCAGGTAGGATCTGTATGACAAGGGGTAAAATAGATCCCTTTGTTAAAAAATGTGACAGAGATTCTTCGGGAAAAATGCTAACAGGATCCTGGTAATGCAGGATCATAGCCATGATTTATAATGTTCAAAAATTGTTTTGTCAAGGGTTTTACTGTTACCATGTAAAAGATCAGAATGAATATTCACAGTAAATCTATATTTCAAAACTTCCTACCTATCGGTCCCAGAGAAAGATATGGTGGTGTATCATGTTTCCAGCACTTACGGATCTAATTGGGATATTGTTCTGTACATGCTATTAGACACTGTAGTGACAAGACGAATCTTAGCCAACACTGGCAGTGAGCCAACACATACCTTCTGCGAACAAAGTGCAGGGCAATTAAAGTGTAAGCACTGAAGAAGCACTGCAGAGAGAACACAAAAATAACCATCAAGCAAAGCACTTGGAAAATATATCTCTTTGGAATTTTGGAGGATTAATGTTCCATCCATTCATTTTCTTCCCTTATGTCTATCCCATAAAGGAGATCTTTTTCCCTCTTCAGTATTCTTAACATTTTGGAGAAGTTTGGGGATTCCTTAGGGAGCAGGGGGGGATTTTTTTCAGTGGGCAGCGGAGACTGATTTTTCCATTATGAGAATTGAGGGAAGAGAAGATTAGAGAGAAAGAACTTTGGGAAGTGTGTTTTGAAATGGAGCTTTTTATAAAATATGTAAATTGCATGCGCAATGTCCATTTCATGTGCTATAGAATGTTATAGTGAGCAACCGTATTCTGAACACAGCTACATGTGGATACTGAAACTAGTCAAAACAACATTTTGCAATAACAAGGCCTGTAATGCTACTTAACAAAATGAAAACCATTAAGAAGTCAGATATCCCCTTGTCTTCCAAACAGGTCTGCATTATTAGGCCGAATTCACAATCACCTTATTAGTAATTTGGATAACCTGTATTGAATATCTAATATCCTAAAATAGGATGCCCTGCAAATAATCCAAACACTGAGTTTTGTGATGTTCGGTAACAACATCTAACGGGGATGAAACATTTATTACTTGAAAAGACATTTGCTTATAACAGGATTGATGAAGAAATGTTGGAGAGGGGAATAGAGAGCAAACTGGGGAATTAGCTTTTGGGATTAAAGAATACACAAATGCGCAAACATCATTTTCATTCTCATTCCCAGTTCAGGCTGCTGATTGAAATGTGCCTTTTCCTTTCATGCAGATCTGATCCAATACTCTTGTGTATCAGATGTTTTTAAAGAGCAAAACAATGGCCTTTACTGAATCTCTGTCTGCCCTGGATAGTCCTGTTTATTTTTTCTCAGAAAATATTTCTCTAGTGGAGATTTGGTTAACTATTTTATGGCTGCAAGGTGTGTGTGGGGGTTCAGTGTAGTTACACAGAGAAAAATTTTCTGCATTTTGTTTTTCATAGGCATATTTACATACCATCTCACTTTTAGCAACAGCAGGAGTTACAGAGATAAGCTCCCAGACATATGGAAAACTATGGTTGTATTTATTAATCTGAACCTTTTGAAAGGTAACTTCCAAATGCTTTCCTAAAATGAGTCTCTTTACATCATGTCTATGTGAGGTCACCATCAGCAAGCACAACCTTTTTTACTTGTGTGTGTTTTGAAAAACAATGATTTATTCTTCAGGAAGAAAAGGTTATATTGCAGAGGTCAGACTTCTATCATTTTCTTTTTATGGAGTAAGCCATAGGGATATTATAATGGTATGGCAGCTAAGCACCTACATGGCTCTACAAGGTCAAAGAGAGAGTTACAATGGACATATTTTATGCATGTATCTTGTGAGTGTTGTCCCAGCACACTCCAACCCCCCCTAATAAACCATTTTACTGCTTTACAATAACACAGTTTTGTGTTTCATAGGGTTTTTTTCCTCCTTTGAATGAATGCTAAATTCATATGAATGTCAATAATAAAAATTTTCCAAGTTCTTCCTGGGGTCACTTAATGACATTGTTAGGATTCTTAATGTAGCTACTAGGTGAAAGAGCTGCCAGTACAGCATAAAGAATGAGTTGTTCTCCTTCTGCCACAGCCCCAGCTGATTTACAACCACTTTGTGTTTGATGTTGGACAGGATAATTTCATCAGTCTCCAGCCCTTGTGATCATGTCCCAAAATGACTAGTCAGGTGAAGCCCTAGCCGAAGATTGCTTGTCACCTGTAGGAAGTAGCTGTCTGCTATGAGTAGTCTTTACTCATAAATGTAATCATCTGTTAGTTATTCATTGAGCTATACTTCATGGTCTAGATGTAGTAGTGAGGATAATATACAAACACCTCACAAGGAAAATGCTTTGAAAGAACAGATGTGTCCCTTAAAAACCTTGTTTTTCACAATGGCACAGCATCTTAAACGGAAGTAACCAGCTTCCAAGTTCATCCCTGAAGTTTACTTCAGAAAACCTGTCAAAACCTCTCCCCCACCCCAAGTGATTCACTGCAGCAAATGGCCTGTAGCTAAGAACAATAATTTTTTAAAAGCCCAACACCAGTATTGTTGCAGGGATTTAAGGGAGTCACAGCAAGGCACATATAAACCCTTTGTGCATTATTGTTTTGAAAGAAGGAGTGATGTTATGATAGAACTGTCTGAGAGAATAGTATAACTATACTGCCACGCCTCTGGGGGGCAAAATCTTATTCATTTTGGTTAAATTCACTAAAATCATGGAGCATGTTTCTATTTTTAGTACAAATGATGCATTTTCATCACATCCAAATGTATAATTTGGCATGAAATAACTAATACTATTCCATTTTTGATATTCATCTGAGCTTAACCTGACATTTGTCGTCTTACTTTATAATAAATAAAAATCTCAGTTCAGAAGAAGAATAGCCAGTAAGAATTCTATAAAAGCATTATAAAATTGCCAAAAAGAAAAGTGGTGCTGTTATTAGTCCAATACTGCTATAAATGATAAATTAAAAAGGCAACATGAAGAGGCTGAAAAGTAGTGACAGCTACAATGGGTACATTTTCTCCTTTCTCAGTGTGAGATCACAGTGCAGAAATATATGAACTTAGAATCCCTTTGTGAAATTTGTGCTCATTTTAGCTGTCACTGCTGCAGTTGATGAGCGCTCACAACCTGTTGTTTCTGCTTTGTGCTTATAAAAATGCAAGTGGTAACTTCTAGTAACAAAGGAGTAAATATTCTGATAGTTATAATCATATAGCTAATGGGAAATTCTGGATTTTTGGGTTTTTTTTGAGGGATTTCCAAATAATTTTGGAAATTTATCCAAGGCTTATGATAGAAAATGCAGACAGATATGTTATTTCTTAAACTATAATTGGAAAACAAGTGTGCCATTTTATATGCTTTAGTTACGTTTATTTTATAAGGATATTCCCAAGGTTAGAAAGCACACTATTTTTCCTCCTCATACTTATTTTTCAAGGTCTGCTTTTAGTATTCTCTTCATTAAAAAGTTAGAATAAAAATCTAGCTTTTGATGAAAATGTCGACTTAGACTGAAGTTTCAAACAGCTCAAAATCCGGAAGACTTCTGTTTTGGTTTACCATGAAGAAAGAGATCATTTACAAATCTTGGATCTATAATATGTGTGAAACTTTGAATTTTGAAATCAAAGGATGTGCAGACTTGACATCTGTTTTGAGATCCATTTCTGATTTACTTTTTTTAAAATAAGAAAGGATAGAACCTAGTGCCATACAAGAACAATTTAGCTTTTCTTCCACAGGCCAAATTTTCAAACCAGATTTTATTAGTATTGTTCTTTCTGTAGTTATTGAAAAAAATCTTTAAAATGACCTATATATTGGATCTGAATATAGAGAAGGGTTATCTGTTTTGTTTCTAAAAATCTGTGTTTATTTGGTTCTTTATGCTCTTAATTTTGCTTACCTGGCTTGATATTTCCATCTTTTCTCTTTATGCTTGGAAATATCTGTGGCTTGTATCAGCTTTTAGCATCTTGATGCCTCAAAATTTTCATAGAAGACCAAAAAGAAGCAGTGGGAGCACAGTCTCTGTGTTGTTAGACAAAATCAGTGGCAGATTTTCTTGAGCAACCACACAGAAAGCTTCACGGTGCACCCACGGGAGTTTCTGCACAGTGGAAGAATGAGGAAGAAAAAAGTTCTGTTTTACTGTGGCTGCCATTCAGTGCCCATCCAAGCTGCTGAGCCCCCAGTTGAGAGAAACAGTGCATTAATAAGGATATTTTTTCCTCATTGTTTTACTTTAAAAACTAAAAGAAAATGTTATATATATTTTTAATTGTTAATGGAATATTATTTCCTGCCTGGAGAGTTTGTACTGCTCTGGGTCAGCTCAGCAACACATTTTTATTATCCAAAAGGGGAAGGGTACCTCAGAAGGGTAGTTCACAGTAAACACCTGATGACTGACTCCTTCCTGACTTCAATAGTGCTAGCAGGCACCATGGTAATAAAGATGTTGCGTTTAATAAGGTTTTCCATGTATAACAAATGAAAAAAGAGCCTTTGGCAGGTGAAGCAGCTCTTTGTGGCATGCAGTGTCATTTGTCTCCTATAACAGTGCATGTGTGAGCACACGCACACACATGCACACGCACACATACAGACTGGCATCACGAATATTCCCCATCTGCCCCTACAAGGCTTTGCTTGACAGAAGCCGTACCTTGTAGTTTACTCATCATTTTCCATAGACATGTTAGTAGAGAAGGCTTTACTTTCTTAACTTTCTAAAAATGTGTCGTCCTGTCATCCCACAGACTATACCTAGACACTGTACACACAGCAAACTCCTTGACTCTTATCCTCTCTCTTTCTCCCACCTTTGTGTTTCATGGACCTGCTACATTTTGTCTTAATCCAGCACTGTCTGTAATTAGAGCTGAGCTAATCTTTTGCTAACCATTAGCGCAGCCTTTAGGAAATGCTACTATATTATAAAAGGATCAGCATTGTTCTTCTGTAAACCCACCAGGAATGGTAAATTTTTAATATTCATCCTGTTCTCTCACTGGATGCTTACTGCTGGAAAAAGCCTTGGGAAACTTTCAAATGGAGTTGCTGTAAAATTACTGTTCATAGTGTCACTGCATGGTTCTTTCTTCATAGAGGATAGTGCTGTTTCTGGTGTTACTAAGGAGCTGGCAGGTTAGATCCTCAGGGAATATTCCATTTTTACTCAAATTGTAATCAACAACAGTTTCTCTCAGTAAAAAATGAGCAAGGTTTTCTGAAGAGGCACTGAAACATTAGAAAGGGCAAGGTACAGAATCTATTTTAATTCAGCAACTGAGATCACACTTCACCATAAGAAACAGGCGAATGTGAGCACCTTCCCTTTACAAAGGGGCAGTTGAGATTTAAGTGTGCTCTCTGAGATTATCCAGTAAGTGGAAAAATGGCAGTTAGAGGAATATGGGTCTATCATTACAACTCTAAAGTAGATAAATGTAATTTTTGCCATAAATTAAGTAAAAACACATAGAAAAAAAGGCAGGTAATCTGTAGCTATTTGTTACTATGTGTAGCATAATTGTTATTGTCCAGATTAGAAAATTGAGGCTTAGTATGGGAGGTGGCTCATCACAAGAATTTGGTGTTTCAGCACACTAATTATCAGTGCCTTAGCTGTTAGACGCTGAGGAGAGTCAGGATGACACCTGACACTGATATGTCTTAGAGCTCTGAGAGTATCACTAACCCTCACCTTCCTCTTCTATAAAATGCTGCTTACCTGCTTCTCAAAGCAGCAGTGATGCCTTGTGGAGCAGGGTTTGTGTGGTGCAAGAAGTCATTTAGGAGAAAGAAGAAAAACTGAAGCTTCAAATGTTGAGTTTCAGGTATCAAGCAATGTGACTTTAGAGTCCCCTCTTCTTCAAAACATGGCTGCAGCACTCCTTTAAAAAAAAAAGTTGAAAATTCGCCAGTAAAACCTGGTATTTTGCACGCCTCACTATGACTCTTGTTTAGTTTCCAATATCTTCATTTCCATGATGAAATACCCAGCAAAGGTGACCAATGAAGAAGTTGACCTGAGTTTTCCACCCAAAATATTCACCAGTTTCTCCTAGCCTGAGGAAGTCTAAATTTGGGGAAATTAAACCACAGAGGAAGAAGCATCCACATTTCATGGCAATTTCTTGTAGCATTCAACATCCATCTCTCAGCACACTGCTTCTTCACAGACTTAGGATGTTTTATTAGGATTCTATTTTTTAATGATAAAAACAGCTCTCCAAGGACTAGCCAGTGAAGCTGCAGTGATGATTGTCACTCTCTTTCCAAGCGCCAAGAGCCCATTGATGCAATTGTGACTATGTGGCTATAGGACATGGTTTCTTGCCCCGGACACAGTCATGACCTTCAGAAAGGTGCTGTTGCACTGTAGCTATGACTGCAGGAACAGGATGGCTTTCCAGGAGAAGTGGTAACACCTAGCATCATAATGGAGAGTAGCACAAGCACACGTTTACATTGTGCAAATACTAGAATTGAATCTTTTCCAGCAGTGGCACTGAAGGGTTAGGGCTACTCATTACTAGTAGAGCTGAAAAGCCTTCTCACCTTTCCACTCTGAGATTAATTTTTATTCCTTTTTAAAATAGTGCATAGTTACACCTGTTTTTTCTAGTCAGGATTCTTTCTCTGCAGAGGCTTTCTTTCTGTGGCTTTTCTTTTGAAGACATCTTTTCTTCTTTATTTGTTCTCATATATGCTCTTCTGTCTGTAATTCTTTTTACCTTTTTTTATTCTCTTCTTCACTCCAAAAGATGTGACTGCACAGGCAGCAACATCCATTTTTCCAGCCCAATTTCTTGTGTGATAATAACTTGTTTCCTTTTCTGTTTCAGATATTTTAGCTTAGATTATCAGCATCAGAGTGAGACAAAGAAAAAATTCTACTGTAGATATGGAATTGGCAATGTGTCAATAATGATTCACTGGATCATGTGATTTTGTTCCAGATCTAGGAGACAGTTTAACTTTTTCCAAATACTGATTTAAATAATCACAGGTTACAGACCGTTTTTGAAAGCTTGTTGTTTTGGCTATTCCCAATATAGGGCACAAAAATGACCTGAAAGGCATGAAACCCAAAGACAGTGAGATAAATGGCCACCATAAAGAGTTTAAATGAACTCAATTAAAACAAAATTAGCATGTATCATTTCTAAGTACTGCAAAAGTTATTTTGTAAAATTCATCCTAAGGTAAGGGCCGTATATTATATACAATACCAAAGACATTCTTTTCATTACAGAAATCTTTCCAAGGCAAATGTTGCTTGTCCCTACTTTTGAATCACAGTGTGGTTATCTCTGCAGAAAAACTCTGAGGTGAAGAAGGGAATTTGTTTCCATTTCTAACCTTGCAGCAGCAGTAAAACAGCATCAGCATCCTTAGGGATGCTGATTTTAGAAAAGATTGGCTTACCTGATTTTTAAATATTTGATGGATGTGTTAGTCCAAATTAGTCATCCTAGCTTTAATTTATAGGAATCTGTGAAGAGGTATTTCTACATATCATATAGGGTGATTCAAGCAATTTTCATAGTCGTTGCACTTCCATTGCATTTGGGGGTGGAAAGACAGCCATACTTAGGTATTGTCTCTATGGCAATGTCATTGCTCTCTACCTGTCTTGAATATACTTTGCCATCTCTTTCTCCTCAAATTCGCATCACATCAGTATGAATGGCTCTTGCTATCCACCATTTCACGGCTAGAGGAGAAGAGGACGAGGTCAGTAACAGGTTCTCCTTTGGGGACCTTCTTTCACCTGAGCTGGGCAGAGCTGCACCAGTGGTGCTGCCTGGTACCTCTGACATATCTGCGGGAAGAGAGCAAGGACACCGAAATGGCAGTCAGCAGATACTTCTACTTTGTTCAGGAAAACTCTTAGGGAGCCGTAGGTGGTGACTTCAAAGACCTTTTATTCACTGCCCAGAGGAATGGATATTTTGTTATACAAAATGAATCAAATTTCAAAGCCTGTAAAGGTCAAAAGCAGCCTCTGGCCAAAAGAGAGGAAGATGCTGATAGGAATTACACCTCTCCACAAGAGGCCACTTTAACACAAACAGCTTTTCTGAAGTAGCACCTGCAGAGAGTTAACTGCAAACCTCCACAATGGCTGATCAATGAGAGGTGATCACTCACCCCACGGACAGGCAGGAACCAGGAAGGCTGGGCTGATGCAGTTTCACTTTACCTGCTTTTATTCTGTAAGCTCTTGTTAAAGCTACTTTTGACTGCTTTCATACTAACCTTGCTTGAAATAGGCTAGTGAGCAGCTGTTTTCATTACTGCTTAGGCCAGGTTAGACACTGCAGGCATAAAAAGCCCTGTATGGTGATAGTACACACTCTGCTTAAATAAACGCGGGAGATGGAAAGTCAGGGAGAACTAAAAAGAACTTGTCACAGTTCAGCAGCCTTCTTCCATCCCCAAATTAGTCCTCCTTGAATTATAGCTAATATTATTTCTATTCTCTGTATGTACAGACCTATGTGATTTTCCAAAAGAATTGATTAAAATGTGTCCTGCTGTCACTGGTTTAAACTATTGCCACCCTAGGTGGAATACAACAGATAAGAATAAGCATAATCATGCAAATATTCAAAATAAAGGGTTAAAGCACGACTTCATGTTGGCCACCTTACTCAAGACTGACATGACACTAATGTCATTGATATTAAAATCTTTATACTTAACCTTGTTATCAGATATTCTATCCATTTCATACATTTTACAGAAACAAATAACTTTTGATAGCTTTTCCTTTTTTGTTTTAGATTTTTTTGGTATCATGCTACCAGAAAAAGCAGGTATCATGAGTGGGTACAGGTTTCAGAAGAGAAAGAAAAATTCCTCTTAAAAATTTCCTTATGTAGCTTGTTCAGACTGAAAAACGTGTTTTTAAAGCCTGCTGACTTGAAATCTAACTAATACTTGCTGTATTCTGATTGCTTAGGTCCCTTGACTTTAAAGGCAGATTGCCTAGTTGTGATAATGGGAAATATTGGATCCAGATCCTACAAGTCTGGGCAGAGATCAGGAAGAGCAAAATGGCTATCCTGTATTTCCATCAGCTGCTTATCAGATCACATCTAGATACAGCATCCAGTGTTGGGCCACCAGTATAAGAAAGACATTAATAAACTGGAGGGAGGTCAGCAGAGGCCACCAAGGCAATGGCTGGAGCACTTGCCCAGTTAGGAGAGGCTGAGGGAGCTGGGCTTGTGCACCTTGGAGAAGAGATGGCTTTGGGGGGATGTAAGAGCAACCTAGCAGTGTCTGTGTGGAGGTTATCAAGAAGACAGAGCCAGGTTCTTTAGTGGTACATGGTGGGGGGATGAGAAACAACAGCCATAAATTGTAATTTCTGACATTCAGATTGGATATAAGGAAAAACATTTTCTTTGTGAGGACACTCCAGCAGTGGAAGACATTGCTCAGAGAGATTGCGCAGTCTCCGCACTTGGGTCTTTTCAAGACCAGACTGGATAAAGCTCTGGAACAATGTGGTCTGATGTCAGAGCTGGCCCTGCTTTGAACATGAGTTTGGACTGAAGACCTCATGAGGTGTCTTCCAACTTGAATTATTCTGTGAGCCTGTGAT
This sequence comes from Apteryx mantelli, assembly GCF_036417845.1. Classification (NCBI taxonomy): domain Eukaryota; kingdom Metazoa; phylum Chordata; class Aves; order Apterygiformes; family Apterygidae; genus Apteryx; species Apteryx mantelli. The sequence goes on along the minus strand of NC_089979.1, from coordinate 134,591,903 downwards.
TACTACCCAGCAGTGGAGCTGCTGGATGCTGGAGGCATTTTAGTGGTCAGTAAAGTTCACAGGCTCTCTTCTAGACTAAAATATTGTCTAAAAAGTTGTGCCCCAAAACTTCACATTTATGCTGAATTTTTAAAGAATTAGCTAATTTGGAGTAATCAGGAAAGAAGGAAATGTTTAAAACAAACAAATAATTTTATCACCATGCAGTCTGAAATTAGTTTGTTGAAGACAGCACTCACCTTCACACAAAAATAATGAGTAAAAGTGTGCAACTGTCATCTGGATCAGGTTAAAAAGAGGCAGGTCTTTCATTGCACTGGCCTGTGTCATGGCATTCTACGTGAGCAACATCAGAGAGAGCCATCACATTTCAGCTGCCACTGCAGGGTGCCTCCAAACAGAAGAGAGAGAAGCAGTGCTTTGTAGCTACCACCTGCAAAGCTCTCATTATTGGCAGGTACTTTGCAATGAAGTACTAGAACAGGATAATTGCTGGAGATAGAATTGGCAAGAGCGGTATATGGGAGACACATTCAATTGCACATGAGTATGGTAGGTGAACTATAAAAAAAGTAACCCTGCCATTATATGTTGAACAGCCGGCAACTCTGGATCTCCCATTTTGTTTACGGCAGAATGGACAAAAGGCTTGCAGTGTTGGCAATAAATAGCTTGGGGACTGTATGTCTTGTAAAGGTATTCTGAGTGCCTTTAATGAGCCATAGCTCAAACTTTTGTGACAATAACAGTGAGGCATTACAAGTTTATTTGCAAGATTAAGTCTAAATGTCATCCCCAGAGTGTAGTATAAAAACTAATTAATTTTTTTATTCTTTATCGTTGATATCAACATTCTCCATAGGAATTTGCATTTCTATACGACCCTTGTGTAAGCCAGCTTACATGGGAGGGAGACCAATTTTAGTTTTGAGATTCATCTGTAGTGTTGTCCATCGTGCTCAAATATTCCATTTATTCCAAATATTCCATTAGCAAGTGTAATTCTCCAGCCGGCCTTAGAAGAAAAACAAGTAATTCTGTGAGAATCACAATTACTACTTTTCATTACATAATATTTTGCTATGAATTTGTTTCTTACATCTGCTCTGCCATATTGATTCCTTGATGTTTCATATAAGAAGTGGGTTCACATTGCAGTGTTTCTGTCAGTGAGGGTAGTGATCGGGCTTTTCATCTACTCAGCCACTTATTTTAACAAACCTTGGCTTCAAGTCATTGACAGCTGTAAGCTTCAGCCCTTCTTTGGGTTACAATAGGTCTGTGTCATCCAACACGAGAGTCAGAGACTTCCTTGTGCAAAATTTTTGCCAGACATTCAGATTCAAATCTCATTCTTAGACCTTCCATACTCCCTGCTGTTGTCTTACCAATGAGGAATATTCTCCACAAATAGATATCATGGTGGGAGGGTTATCCTCTGGCTTCCTAAAATCAGGAGTGCATGACACAGAGCTGGGCAGTAGGTGGTGGGAGAAGACAGGCAATAGATGGCACCAAGTTGGTGTGTGCCAGATCCATGCTGGTGCAGAAGGGGCCGGGAGGAGGCACGCTCCGGCTGTGGGGTCTGAATGCTCATCTGGAGAGGCACGTGACTTGGTCTGTGCAAGAACATTTTCTTCATTCCAGACTCATACAGTATTTGTTTCTAGAAAATTCAGTCCTGTGTTGAAGGACCTCCTTTAATATTGTTTATTCTCACGTGGTTTAAGCACTGTTTCCCCAGCCAGTTTTTTTGTACCCTGACCCTTTTTTAAATATATAAGGGGATTTGGCAAAAGTGGCAGCCACTCTCTCTTCACCGCAAAGGCAAATTTTCCAGATGATGTGCATGCACTGCACGGAACAGTCTGCTCTGTTTTGCCTGGTTTTCCCCCTTATCCAGAGTGAAAGCCACTTTATCAGATTAACTTTCTCTTTGATCTCTCTGTACAGGTAGCGAGTGCTCAGTTAGCATCCATTTACGCTGTTCCAGCACTGCCTCTACCACGTTTCTGCTGGGCTAGAATACCCTACCCCAATATCAAATCTATGGATTTAGGTCACTGCTGGCTCAGGACGTGCAAATCACCTGCCAGATCAGCAGGTTTCTCCTGTACACTTGAGGAGAGCAAACATATTCCCCACCCATTTAACATGCTGCATTGAAGGGAAGCTTTTTTAAATTACTGGTAGGGTCTCGAGCAAAATTTGCAGAGACTACACAAAGATATGCCCAAAGCCAACGTTCCTGACTGACCTTTTTCCAACCATGCAGTCTTTAAAGATTTAGGCAGATTTGCTGGCATTTTCTATCTACTACAAAATTTCTGGCTTGAATTTGCTTTGGATACAAAGATCCTCATGTTAGAGAAAGCCAATAATATCTGCAGATCTTCCATCCATTTCTGTGTAAAGACTTGGAGAAAAGTCAGCCTAAACAGAGCTATCAAAGCTAACAGCTTTCCTGATTAGCTCATCTTATTATCCATCACACTTCATTTTCTAGGGGGGAAAAATTCTCAAAGATGGGAGAGAGTAAAACTGAAACAAACAAAAAATCACACTTTGAAATCCATCCCTTTGGCATCTGTCCCTTTTTCATTTTGGCTGACAGGATTGCTGGCAAGACTAGTGAGGTAAGGGTAAAAGACAAATGGATCATCATGAATCCTTTAACTAAGCTGATATTTCAACATAGCGCGTACCAGCATTTTTCATTGGCATATGCTTTATAGAATATACATGACAACCACATCATCATTGTTAATATATTGGTGTTACCTGGCTTATTATTCATCTCCCTCTGAATCAGACCCCAGAGTTTCATGAAAATATCACGCAGTGGAAGTCTATCTTTTCCTTGTACTTATTTCCTTGAGTGCAAAAATGAAACTAAACCTATACTATTACAACTTTAAAAAATCTCATCCTAACAGAGAAATAAAAATTAGCCTTTTAAAATTAGCCTGTTGTTGATCAGGATGATACCTTTTGGATACTGATATTGTAATCACTGACTTTCAAGCATGAGATGTATCAAACAGCTCTACCATTGTGTCTGCATGAATCAGTTCATGTAAAATAAAGAAGATCATTAATGAAGAAGAAGATCATTAATCATTAATAAACTACAATAAAAACATGGTTTTCAGGGATTTATATAATTATTGGAGTTTTATTATGCTTTTTGTCCTGAAAAACGAAAACTTAAGATTCTGGGAACAAAACTGATTAGATCAAGATGTATTGATGAAAATAAAATATCTCAAATTCCATAACGAAACCACCCTGCACACTGCATTTATTTTCTATTACAGTTAATGGCAAAATTCATGTTGACTTGAACGGGTCCAACACTACACAGTAAGCACATGGCAGTTTAGTAAAATGAGTAATTTTGAATCAGAGAGATAGATACACTTATGTACTGTAGAAGAGGTTGGATTCATTCATTTGTTCTTTATCTTTGTTTTCTTTCTTTCTCTCTCTCTTTCTAATTAACTGTCTACTTTCTTAACAAATTTATTTTTTTTATTCTTAAAGGTCCGACAGGTGGCATTCCACCACATTCACCTCTTTTGCAGAAGAGATTGCAGTTTCCAGAAGGAGGCAGCTCATGAGGATTTATCATTAATTAAATATTGTTTCTCTATCTGAAATGATGAAGAGCACATTACCACAGCTGATATTCAAGAGGATATTGTCCGATATTTCAGCATTAAATTTGCTAAATGTTTAGTTGTAGAAATTTCTTATAAATGCATATTGCTCCAATGCAACAAGGCACTGTAAAAATCACTGTAGAGATAGCAACTGCAGGAGATGCAATGATTTAGGCAATCCGGGATACTATGTTCTGGTCAGAGAGCTTAATTAGTTCACCTCCTTTCTAACAGACTACCTTCATTTCTCATCCCTGCTTAAAAGAGATAAAAATTACAAAGTTTATCTTATGAAACACTGATTATGACTTCAGGTTTTATTGCCGGAAAATTTGTTTGTTTGCAAGAAGAGACCAAAAAAATGATAGGTTTGGATTTTTTTTCTGCTAGGATTGATTCTAATGTTAGGATTTATTAATAGAAGGAGACTGAAATGTGAGAGCCTAAGAAGGCAATAAGGAAGAGCTCAACAAGCTACAGAAAGAATGAATAACAAACCATATATTTTTCCTTCCATGACAGGGCACTGCATAAAAACACCAGGGGATGGATGCAAACAATGAGTTGGGGAGAGTGACAATAAAACAGGGATGACAGTATAAAGAGAGAATGATGAATGTATTAACACAGGTAAGAGAGTTAGATAAAAGATCGCAGAGAATGGTAGAAAATTCAGTCTAAACAGATCTTGAATAGTCTAACAGGAAAGAGTGCTATTGTTAGATGTGGATTTGATAGGGAATGTGGTGACAACAGACAGTGAGAGAATCTTTGCATCTATATGGAGAGGTTTATATTTATGTCTTTAGATATACATTTATAGATATTTATACTGAATATATATTTTGATATCCCTGTGATAAATTTCTATAACCATATGATAAACTATATTTACTGCAGTAAACATCCTTTGCCTGCCTTGCCTGCACTACATTCTCTTTTTCTTCTCTGCTCGTTCTTTCTCTAAGCAACTCAGAACTGCTGTCAGAATTGTTGAAATCTGCCAGAATTTTTTTTCCCTTCTTCCCAAACACTTTCAGAGATGGGGAATTCTCCTCTTTTGCTGTATTCTGCTTTGAAGAATATCTGATACCTGCACTGAAATACCCCATTTTGGATCAGTTTGGATTTAAAGGTCCGGTTTCTCTTATCTCTTGAGGATAAGAGAGGAACAAGAGAACTGAAGCTCTTATTATATGAAAAACTAGTGTTAAAATACTAAGCTGTTTTCATAAAAATTGTGTTTCCAAAAAGTTAAAAGAATGATGTTAGTCTACCCAAGAAAGTAACAAAGCCATCCTAATTTCTTGTTTAAATCTTCATTTTCATTCCAAAAGATTTGTAACAATAAAGCTATTGCAGTGATATATTTTTGATTAATGGAGGCTTGCACAGGATTAGTTTCTAAAAATGTTCTTTTTCAACAGTTGAACCAGCAGTGAAGACAAAAAGCGTATTGACTTTGGTGGGTTTTATATTGGGCCTTTAGATGCAAATACTTCAACATAATTTTGTTTTATTGCTTGTTAGCACTCTCATGTTTCACCTCTTATGGTCTCTGAATGAGTGGCTCTTTTTAAAACCTTTCTCTTTATGTAATTATTTTCCATAGAGTAATATTTGAGAACCCTGATTGCCTTTTTCAAAATGTTTTTACAGGGTTTACTCAAAGAGGAAGAAAAAAATTACCAAACCAAAAGCTATTGGACATACCAACACATAAATTAGGCAAAATTTGCATGTGATATTTTCTGGATTTCAAAACATTTTTCAGGATTGTAGACTTTTGTTTTACATTTCCTTTTGCAAACAATATTTTCAATATTATAAGTCAAATTTTCACTATTTAATGGCATTCATTTGTTAGCAGTGATTCTGTAGAAGAATCTTACTTGTTGAGTCATCAGCGAGGGTTGTCACTCTTATTTTTAAGGCAACAACCCCTGATCTTTACACAAAAAGACTTGGCTGAATTGAGCAGTGTGAGATAGATTAAAACTAGACATTGTTCAACCGTAAGTCTAAACATGAGTACAGGGAGCTGAAAAACATGAGAATTTGTATATTAATATATGAATGGATGTTTCAGAAGACTAGTCAAAAAGGATTACTTTGCAAAAGAAAATGTTTGTCTTGGAGATTTTTTCATTGACCTATGATATACTTCTGGTTTGAAAGACCTGTTAAACAAAGACAGCTCTAGTCTTTCAAAACTATCGCAGGTCTATAAATAACTCCAAATAAAATGTACAGTAAGTATAACCAGCATGACAAAGATTTTATGAAAGGATTTTCTCTGCAATAAAAGTAAAGTCAAAACATCCTATCAATGGCAGCTATTTTGAAAGATTCCTAAGACTACACGTGCCTGTGAGCTGGCAAATTCTCTATGGTTGAGAGTGAATATAAACAATGAACTTTTATGAGGTTATAGCCATCCCAGCAAGATCCAAATGCAGCTTGAATGGACCTTAGCCAAGAAGTGGCTGCTCAGCTTCAACTAAGGGAACCACAAAAAAATTAAAAAAATAAAAAAATAAAATAAAAATCTCCAGCAGAAAAAGTATCTGCCAGCAACATTTTTGAGAGTGCACTATCTGGGTCCTACGGCCACCCGTCAGACTCAGTGTGTCACTCCAACTGTTCTTCAAGGCTATTCACGATCGAGGTAAAACAGTTGTGAGAAAATAAAACAGAAAAATTAAGAGCACACAAACAGATGTTGAAAACTCAGGTAAGTCAGCAGGCAAATAACTCCCAAATATTAACTGGCATGCAATTGCTTCACTGGGCTGCAGAATTCAAGTTGTCTGCTTGCACTTTTGAAAATATCAGTTTCTATACTATCTGTTGTTATTTTATTTGGCCATTCAGTTTTATCTGTGGGTTTTGGGGTTCTGTTTCATAAATATATGCATAACTGACTACCTTTTGTGGAAGATTAATCCCCCAAAGGCTATATGTTTATTTTCTGTAGCATAATGTGTATTGACTCAAGTCAGTTAGCATGTACTGTGCCAAGCAAACACTTGTTAAAATCTGGTCACTAATACTGGAGTTTTCATCTGGAGCTGAAGTCTGAAAAAATCTGCCTTTGCTGATCTTGGACCCAACCAAAAATTAGGGCCTTGTTCAACTTTGTGCACATGGTTGGAAATACTCTTGCGAAAATTGGAATGATCTAAATCATAGCTTGAATGGGAACTGAGACAGGAAAGAAGAGAACCAGTGAGAATTTCAGAAGAAGGACCAAAAGAAGTAGGAGATAGTTTTCAAATTAACAATTCAATTTCTATGCGCAACACAAAGAAAGGAGAACCCCCTGGGGAAGGCATGCAGAACCAGGGAAAGGAGAAGCTTATGGTTGAAATAGCAAGTCTGACATACTGAACAGATTGGAGAGTAGACAGTGAGAAATAAAAACCACGACCTTATGCAGAACTATGAAAATGAAGGGAAGAAGGTGACTTGGTGCAGAAAACTTGATACCAGAGATAGTTTTGAACAGAGACTAATATGGAAAGCTGAACAGGCAAGGAAATGAATGAATTTCTGCAGCATTTTTGAATGGAATTACAGGGGAATAGAGTAGGTTTTCTATCCAAATATGGTTGATTTATTTTTCCATCTATGCCTCCTTGCAAGATGACTTCAATATGTCTTGCACATTTTCATGAGGTTTCAAATGACTATAAGGTGAATAGATGGCCTTGCTTTATCAATAGTTTTAATAAGATATACTGGCATACAAAGTTTGCTATCCTGTACTATTTAGATTTTTTTAAAATCTCTCCTTATTATAGCTTTATTTAATGTCCAACGATAAATCGCCTGACCTGGAGCAGGGAAAATAGTGCTCTGTAGAAATAAAAATATAATTATGGTTACTTTTTATTTGTTTTATTGTATTGTCATACTAAGGATCTTTTGCCTTTTTTTCTTTTTTGTATTTAGAGAGACTTAATGTGTCATAATTAATCAATACTAAATTTCTACAAAACTGAGATAATTTTAAGTCTCAGATAGTAGAATCTGTATATAATCATTCAATATTCTAGGTGTTTAAGGATTCTGTTTGAGGATTTTTTAGTAAGAGACTCTTACACAGGACTGTGCCACTTTTGTGCTTTAGTGCCATATTGCAAAACAAACTCAAGGCTTTAATGTCAGGATAGAATGAGAGAATGAGAATGACCCAAACTTTGGAGTCAAATAGAAATTCACTTGCTTTTGAGAAAGGCACAGGGGGCAAGACAGTAACTCTGAGCCTTTTCCTAATAAAGATTTGATTTTCAGAAACTGGAGTTAATCCAAGCTGTTATAAAAGTCTCTAGCTGCATTTCTCCTGAGGTAGTTTAACAAGCAAGAAGCTTTAAGGTACCATATAAGTAGTATGCATTTCCGAGAGAGCCGCTAAGCGTTGTAGCAACTACCACACTGAACAGAAGTACTGAAACCTGGGGTGCTGAACACAAAAAATACTGAAAGGGCATTAGGAAGTAAAATACTGCCAGTGGACCTATCATCTCTGACTTCAGAGAGGCCAAAATTTTATCCCAGATTGCCTTAGGTATACCTCTCTCAAAAAAAAAAAAGAAAGAAAAAAAGAAGAAAGTTATCAAAACTCTTGAAATGCCAGATGCAGAAACAAGGATGCTCAGATACTTCTGAAGATCCACACTGAGACAATGAGATATGCTGAAAGAGGAGAAGAGGATGGAAAAGGTCCCAGTGCCCTGCTGTCACAGGCAGCCATGTCATAGCACCTCTTTTGTAAACTTCCACAAAATCTTTAGAGGTCTGGACACACTGAGGATATCAGCCTGCATTTCATGCGAAATGCCAACATTGCTAGGTGGCCATCTAAGTTCATAAGGGGAAGAGAGAGAATAGTACTGGAAGTTAAAGGTTCAGTCATGTTTTGGTAAATAAGATAAGCCAACTGAAATGTTTATGGCTTTTCAAAAGCAAAACAGACCTTTGTTTTAATTACTCTTCCAAAAGCTTAATTTTCCCTCACACTTGTTAGAAAAAGAATGTATTGGAAAAACTCACATGACATTTCAAATGGATTGGCTGCTTTCATGAAACTGTGATTTAATAGTCTCAAATCATTGTTAGCTGGTGTCTCACCTAGCTACTTGTTGGAGAGCAGCGGGATTGAATACTATTAGAAAGGCAGTTTAGAACAGCAATAACTCACACACAAGTAGTTTAGCATTGGCCAAGAGAGTGTGTAATGTTGTCTTTCCTACATCTGCATAATCTTTATAATAAAAGAAAAGTGGAAAATGCTTTTGGTAAAAGCAAGCAATTAAAAACCTCACTATTTAATAAATAAACAAAAAAACCTCTCTGAGCAAGAACCGTACAAGTCCTTTATATTTCAACTGAATATCACAGCTTTTCGCCGCTAAAAAACCTATATGTCTTGTGCTTCAATATGCAAATATTGACATCCTGAGCAAAGTAACTGGACTGCATTCTGCCCAGTTGTGGTAGTTATCAGAGAGTAAAGCATACTTTTCATTGATTCCTACTGACTTCATGCCAATCTGAAAGCATGACATTGAAACAATTACAATGCAGTGTATTTCTATTTTGAAAAGAACAATCTGTCTACTCTTGTTCCCTCTGGGGTGGAATAGTAACCAGTGCATCCAGATAGAGAGAAGAAGATGGCACTAAATGAATGTACATGTTAAATGATATTTTAACTTTGTCAGATTCCTCTATAAGCCATCAACTGTTGTGTTCTCCTTCATAATTATTAACCCAGCATCTGCAAAGAAAAAAACATTCCTGTTCAGTGAAGGGAAATGATGATAAAGTAACATGTATATTCAAAAGTTGCTTGCAATTTTTATTTTCATGTTGAAATATCTATGTTCATATTATATATATAAGCTGTGCACAGTTTTGTGGATATCTGTCTTATATATGAATGCAGTAGTTAGAAGAACTGTAGTTAAATCCCAAATCAAAGCTGATTCTTTAAAATACCACTCTTTGCTTTTAATTTAATTAAAGGCAAGCTTCTATGTATCCCCTACAAGTCAAAATAATTAAAGAAAGACCTATATTTGTCAGTGAATCTTAGAAATGTTCCAATGAGTAGATAAGAATCATTTGTAATTAACATGCTAATTGCTTGTATGCAAACGGCCTGTTGTTAGAGTGGTTTGAAAAGTGCTTGAAAACAGTTTGTTTGCCTTCACTCTTAAGCAGACTAAACATTCCCACTTGCAGTCTTATTTACATTATTAATTTGCTTAGCAATCTTTTTAATAGCTAGTGCAAATAGAAGGAGTGAAAGCCTTGTTTGGAGAGCTCTTGTGAAGAGTGCTATTTGCTCTAGTTCAAGCAGATGAGCAGACAATCAGACTGAAATGTGAGTTTTTCAGGCACATAATAGACCCTTGGCTTATCAAAGCCTCTTATCTGATTGGAAAAAAATCAAAGGTAAACTTCACAGCTCATGGAATTAAAAGACAAATGAGATGTCATAATTATCAAAGTGGCTAATTTAGAAAATTAAGCCATTCACATAGGTGACATAATTGCTTGTCACAATCACTCTTTTTCTCATTAGCCTTCTCTTCAGCACCTACCATACAGTGGAACATTCTTTAGTCTTGGAAAATATTGCCTATACTGTAATCCTTTAATAGCATAGCCCATGAAATTAATGCAAAAATATACTTAACAGCTTTACTGATGTGTTATATTTGTGTGGTTCTGTTTGATCATGTCTCATACTGTAAAATTTGGTATTTTGAATTTTGAGTATTTATTGGGTGTTTTTCCAGCATCTTTTAAAATTACACAATTTAAAATTAATCAGTTAATTATGATGGAGGACTTAATAAGCCAGCATGCCGTATGCAAATTCTTTTGACAGGATTATGCTTCTATCACACAATGAGTCTTTAACATATAAGGATTGTGAGGTATATAATTACTATGTCTAGAAGATTAAATTGTCCTCCTAAATTGTGAGTGTAAAGGAAAAATATTTTTATCCTCTATAGAATAATATGTCTTTCTAATATTTAATGTTTCATTTTATGTTTGTTTTCAGTCAATATAAAATAACACCCTAAATAATATTCCATATAAGAAAGTCATTTTCAGGAAGTAGTTATACTTCCCTGACAATCATATTGTTTATGAGTCAGCAAGTAGAGAAATTATTAAAGACAATTTCTAAGAAAGGAAATGAGTCTGGTTTGCTATGCGAGTTTCAAGGCATGACATTGTAAATGGGCAAGGTTAAACATTTTGGATTAAAAACATGACTGTGAGATTGATTAGGGTCCTACAGTCTTGTAAAGTTGGTAGAACATAGCTGACATGACTTATAGTTTGCTGAATTCAGAGAGATTACATTGATGTCATTCATTTGAAGAGACAGTTCATCCTGGATGCATATAGTGAAGCTGTCATCTGTGCGTTTCACAAATATTCATGTGACTAACATGTTTTGATTAGACTAACGCTGAACTACACCATTGAATGGGTCATGTGTCTGAAACGCTGTGACATGCTAAAGTCAAAGCATGCATTTAAAAATAAGGAAGAAAAAAGTAGAAAATAAAATAAGGCTGAACACCCAACCCAATCTTTAAAGCTTTCTGTGAACCACTTCTCTGAATATTTGACATACTTAACATATGCAGTACTGAAACTCATATCTTATAGCGAGCAATTAAGCTTCTGACTGTAATAAAAAATAGTTAATATGTTATTAGCTTAATTATAAACAATATTGGCTTTGCTATTTATGAACAGACTCCCATACAGTTCTGCACGAATGTGCTTATTTAGAAATAGGGTTGATCCCACCTTTTCTTCCCAACCGATAACTGGGCAGGATTTCAACCCAGCACTCCCAGAGTGAATTGGCTTCAGCTGACAGTTCCTCAAAAGTGAATGAAAAGCAGCAAGTCTTATTTCCAAGAAAAGCTTTCACACTTTTAAATTAATCGTGGCAGGCTTCAGAACACCTTTTTGTTTCATAAAATGGCATGTTTGGACTGGTGCTTCTGGACTTACTAAGCCTGTCCAGCACTCCAGGCCCATGCCCAGTCTCCCTGGCTCATTGCAGGAATAGACACTGTTTCAGAGGTTATGAGGTGCTTCAGTCTCATTAGTCCCCCCAAAACATGCTGGCAGTCTGCTTTCCCCAGCCTGTTCCAGGTCTTCTCTGTAGTTTACTACTTTCTTACTAGGGTTGTTCTTTTTTGTTTCTTTCAGTTCAATTACAATGAACTCAAGCTTTATAAACTAATTTTTTAAACACATTAAGCACATTTCCACTGTTCATATGCAAATACAGCTATTTACAAGTCCATATTGAAATAACAAAATCTGCACATAAAAACATTTGGTTTAATTGTTTCTCCATGACGAAAGTCCTCTGACTTTTGAGCCCTCTTTTATCCCCACCTTTCTGATTCCAAGAGTCTCATCTTTTTCTTATCCTTCAGGTTCTCTCTCCTTGACCCAAGTTCTCCTTCTTTAGTTTAGGTCCCCTATCCCAGAAGGAACTCCCATTTTAAACAGCTCTTTTTAACACAACTTTTTCTTCTCCTTTTTCACTCTGTGGTTTTGGTTCTATCTACCTGACCAACCAGCTATGCTCCCAATCGGAAGCGCAGGAATAACATATTAACTCTCATGCCAGTTTATATCCACAGCCACCTCTGTAGGCTCCATGACTTAATCAGTGCTTCGGCATATTCATTGTTTTCCAAGGCACTCATCCCGTCTTAGTAACTATTTCCGTTGTCCTCTAGCTGCCTTTGGGTAAAGTATGTGATATGTGACACAGGCCCTTGCCAGAAACGCTTAGCATAGAGTTTCATGTAACTAATTATAGTTACATGAAACGTTCATAAAGTCAGAATTCATAAGTTATGCATAAATTTCCAGACTGTCATAGGGAAGAATAAATATTAAGCATCTGCTATTTTTCTAGAAGGCATTTTCTTATAATAAATATTTCCGTAGCTATCTGTCTGGTTTGAGGGAGAGGGAAAGAAGGTTGAATGTCTGAGGCTGTTTTGTCATCTTATCCTTCCATCATTTGCAGTGAGTCAGGTTAGATTCATATCTCATTTGTTCCATTGTGAATTTCCAGTGCAATTCCATTGAAATAGCTCTTCATTCAATACTATGCACACAATAATTATATGACTGGCACAAGTGGACAGTCAGCCACCACAGAAGGCAGAATACATCTAGTCTTTTCCTTTGGTATAGCAATCAATATTGGCAGCAAGCTTTCTTCTTAAGCTTAAAAAGAAAATACTGACTTTGAACATTGCAAATACCTTACAAAACAATCAGTCAGGCCAAATTAATCAACAAGGACACACATTGTGATTTGGCGATCTGTTTTGACCTTGTTTCTGTAGTAATTTCAGACCAAAAAAATTGTCTTCAAACGGTAGTGAGTTTATGATTTTGGTGAAAGAGGGATATTTCCATCATGAGAGTGCCTGTGAAATGAAGATCAAACAAAGTAATTTATTTTACCTTGTCCTTTCTAAGTTTATTTTATATGGATCATAGAATTATCACCTAAAAAATGAAGACTAAAGTATAACCACTGAAAATGGTGACTGATTATTCACTATACTATTAGCATCGTTCCCAAATATGCAGTGCTGTCCTCTAGAGGCCACCTTTAATACCAACTAGCTGACAGTTCAGGAATACATTTTGTTGTGAGAGCTGATTCTAAGAATGAAAATGCGTATCTAAAAGATAGCTCAAATGGGTGATAACATTTAAACAGGACAGGAAGCTGCCTCATGCTTACTGTTTAGGAAAACGCACTCGTTTTGTGTTTCTATGACTCCACTAACTCATGCTTACATACTTTGTATTGGATCAGTCACACTCAGTTTCTCTCACTGTACTTTTGAAAGAAAGCTGGCAGCAGCCAGTAAATCTCTTGCCCTTTTCCTTTCTTCCCCTAGACTTCCTGACCCCTATTCAAGGTATTTAGGGTACATGAGAGGTATATCATATACCCGACTCAGTAGCCGGCCTTTCAGAGCTCTCTCCACTAGCTTCTTTCTCTTAACAAATATTTTGTCATTACTGAACTAAGTATGCTTTCATTTACTGTCATATGTATCTGAAGCAACTTTACTGAATACATTGCACTGCACTGGTGACTCAGAAATCAGAACCACTGAATCACTGAAATTGTTGAACACAATATAGCTACAGTGTCTAGAGGGAAAGATGACTCAGCCCCATTGTAGTTGGCTCTGCATCAAAAATTTGATGATACCATGCCCCATAAAATTTCTGTGTGTAATCTTTTCCTGAAAAATTTCAAAATCCACAAAGCAGAAATGTAAAATGGATTTAGGTGAATAATAGAAGTAAAGTTGGGAAACAAAGAACCAATGGAATCCATTTCACTGATGTTGAAGGCTTGTGTATACTGATGTACAACTCATGAGTGTTATGTTTATTCTGACTGGAAATGTCCTAGCTCCTGATGAAGCTTGTAAGTCAAGTATATTTCTCAAAGAACTGGAGTAACAGATGGCGCAGCAGCTGAAATGGTGAGCATTTCCCAATGAAGGTCCATCAGATAGTTCAGAATGATGAACAGACTGTTTCCCTAAGAGAGTCAAGGTACTCTAAGAGAGTACCTAGGAGGAGTTATAAAACTAAATTATTCCTAAAGGATTGCAGGTGCATTAGGAAGTTGGAAGAAACAGAGTCAGCCTTTGGGGAGAGAACTGCCATGTACATGAGCCCTTCCTGCCTTTCAGCTTTTTCCCACTTACCACCCGATTACTCAAATATTTTGTCCCTTCTTACCAGTTAAGTTTCCCTTGCATACATTTTTATACCCCATTTGTTCTTTAAAGGTTAAGTGTGGTACTTGCTCTAACATGGCTTAAGCTGGCAACAATCAAGCTTTCCATGGGCTGCTAGTCTAGATCTCCAGTTTTCTTTGATACTTCTTTCTCTTTTGGAAAACAAGTATCAAGCATCCTAGGAGTCATCAAGAACCTTGAAGCAGGTGTTGATTTCCACCTCTTCCAATGGCAGAATTTATCATCTAGAGGACAGGTTGTCTGTACAGCTCAAGTTGATCAGACTGAGAGTAGGCATTTTTCTCTTACATTAGACCTGTAATGAACATGGTCATTTGGATGAACATGTGTACCATGTACACTGATTCTAGGTAAGGAAGATTGGCTTCACAGACAGGACCATTTAAGGAGTTGTGCTATTAAGGTTATAAATAAGTATAGCTCATAGTTTTTTGGTTAAGGAAGGGTGACTAAGTGAAGGCTGAATGAGAAAGACGTAAGAAACATCTATTGAGACATAAAGCAAATTGTGTAGTGCAGCTGAAAAAGTTGAAATGCTAAATGAAAACACAGTTCTTCTTCATCCTTTCTGGAAGCCTAGAAGACAGCACTTTGGTCAAATTTCCTGATAAATAGGACTGCTTTCAGAATGGTGCAGAAACTTGTCCTTGGCATTGTACAAAAGAGAGGGACATGTCTTCTGCGTAAATACTGTTTTCTGGTCTTTGTTTTGACATTTACTCCAGTTTAATCAACTAGGTTTTAAAGCACATTTGCTTTGATTAGATCTGGGATTGGCCTTGCAATAAAGAGAGTCTCTCCAGTGGCCCATTTTGGAAACCCCCTGAACAGTGATCAAATATATTTATGATGCCCTTTAGCTATGTGTTTGATTTCCTTGACATAAAAAGGGGGGAAGGGAAGGAAAAGCTCCTGACTCTTTAAAGGTTTCTGTGGTTGTTATTGCTGGCCTGCAGCCACACATTTTCTTACATGGTGGATCAAAGACACCAACACTGTGAGAGTTAGTCAATACGATATAGGCACTACTTAAACATATTGCTCGAAACATTCCATTTTGTTTTTAAAAGGGTCACATTGTGGAGACAGTTCATCTTATTACTTAAATGAAACACAGTAATTTTGTGTACTCTGACATGTCATTGCTTTTTTTTTTTTCCCCCCTGAGGAGAAAAGGAAGCTTCAATAACATCCTAAATAAGAGTGAATAAAATAGTAACGTATATTAAGTTTTATTAACTGTCTTTGCTGTAGTTACATGACTGATTTTTTTTCTTGCTCACTCTCTTCATTATGATGCAGAAAGCTAGAGACCACAAAAAGTTAAATAGTAGCCTATGCTGGGTCCTTATTTAGAAGGAAAAGGTAGTTGTTTTGACGTACGTCTCTGAGCAGCTAGAAATTTAGTCCTTTGTTTATTATAAAAACACTTCAATTTTGAAGGAAAGAATTTACATTTCTCATTTTAGTTGCTCTCCTTGCTTTCCTCACCATCTGCCTTGGTGGAGCCTAAAACAAAACAAGAAAAGTTGTTTCCAAATATGCGTTAGAATATTTTTGAGTGACAAAAAACAACTGAATACTTACTATTAGGATATTTTTTGTAGTTGTAAAGGATCAGTGCCTTCAATGTCTAGCACTTTCAAAAAAGAAAAACATAATTTTGTTTGCCAATAAAATTTTGCAATATATATTTTGTACTGGTTTAGATTTAGTATAAGTTGCTATTTTAAAAGATAATTTATAACATTAATGAAAGAAAAAATATTTTAATGCACAAAATTATGCAATTAAGACAATGAAGTGTACTATTTTCTAGTGAGTCTTCAAACAGGTTACAGTAGCAGCATGTTTAGGCACCTGATGTAATTTTGTCCTAAACTGAACCCTGTGTATGAGCTAACATGTCTTTATGATGCAGTAAAGACTGCCTTTGTGTTTGTAACTAGCATTTTGATAGAAAATTACTGTGTATTTCATTTTGCAGAAACATGCACATACATCTATTGACTAATAAGAATATAAATTGTACTTTCTTCCATTGACATAGGCCCAATCATTGTTTCAGCTAAAGGAAGCAAAGGAAAATTTGGTGTTGAAGGGAGTAACTTGTGAAAAAAGGCACAAAATATAATAGCCAGAAATACAGGGTCTTCATCAATGCTTCTCACAAGACCCAGATGAGACCAGAGAAAGGAACAGAAGATGGGAAAGGGGGAACGTTGCACTCTGTGAAAAACAGTCCACCAGTCCTCCAGTGGAGGAAAAATCAAGGAATGATAAAGCATGTAGGTATTCTTCATCCTGTTTGCACTGGGCTTATTGTGTGTCATTGATGATATGCAGTGGCAGTGCTGCAGCCTAATCAGGGGTACGGTAGCTCAGCCAGAAGTACAGGTGATGAGATCCATGACTTTTTTTTACATTTTGTCTTTTCCTAAGCTGACAATATGGAAGGGAGATTCCAGCTGATTTTATGTTATTTCTTGAATTAGATGATTCACACATTTGTATACAATGTAAAACTTGTGAAAATGTGAAAATATTACATTTTAATGTTTCATAAATTTATGATAATTAATGCAAATAATGTCTAATTGTCATTGATCAGCTATTGCAAGTAAAAGAACTTATGGTGTGCATGTGCCTAGTCAAGCATTTACCCAAGTAATTCGTCTTTTTAACCCCATTCATTTCATACACTGGAGTATGGAAAATTGACAAAAATAGTTTTCAGGATCATGTCTAGTGTTGAAGTTTGTACAGATTTGCTGTTCAGAAGCATAAGCCATTCAGGATAATAAGTGGATATATTACTTGAGTTTTTATTATTTCATTGCTTGCTCTTTTTTATTGGAGGATATTAACCCCACTTTATTAGAACAAAGTCACCTATCAATTAATGAGCAATTTATATCATTATATAAAAATAATGTGGATTAGGAGAGGAATATAATGTAGTAATAACATTTCTGAAATTTTTAAATAGTCTTTCTATAAAAACTTATATTTTCTAAAACTGAAGTAAAATCAAAATCTAATTAAAGTACTTGAATATATTAAACAATATTATAAACATCAACAGATGCCATAATGATAGAGATGCAGACTATATTTCTCTCAATATACAATTTCAGAGGTAGCTCTTGAAAACACATTACTTATATTTTGTCATTTATTTGCTTTTTTTGCATGACAAATGAATAAGACCTTCCAGCACATCTGTCTTCCTGACAAAGATTTTTTTCTTTTTCCTAGTATAGAGATATTGGCTATGGGTCACGTGCCCCCAAAAAGAAACATCTTCAGGCACCTTCAATTTCCCAGTGATAGGCCCGAATGAGATCAGAGGTATGTGAGTTGGGTTTGAAAGGTTCAGGAAAGGCTGGAGTTCTACCTAATACAGAGAGAAAGTGGTGATGAGATTTCTCTCATGCCCGACCATTTTCTGCTCCAATGGATGGATGTCTTCTAGGGTATTGTAATACTCAAGTGATATGTCTAGTTTTGAAAAGTCAGCTCCACACTGTCAACACTCAAATCTAGCGCGTACAGCCATTGATTTCCCTTGCAATCAATCGTAACGTTTCTCATAGTGTAAGGATTAGGCTATCCCAAGGGAAAAATCAAAATCTCCCTTTCCCAATGAATGCCAGATTAGGTGTTACACTCTCTGTTCCTAAATAATTAACCTAATCAGAAAGTTTGTTCGGCACACTCTCTACCTGGCAAGTCTCGATAAGGGTTTTTATTGTGCTCTAGAAAAGGAAGATACTATTAGTTTGGAGAGACCATGCAATACAAAAGGAAGTAAAAATTAGCCAGTGAACATAGCAAAGAGCTAACTCCACTGCAACAAAAATGTCAGAGGCAGGTGAAAAATGCCTCCAGCCATCTGCTCCCCATGACCAGATTTAAAGCTGTTTTGGCCACTGCTGTGGCCAGTTAACCTGCTGCCTGGGGTATTTCTAGCCAATGGCAGGTTGCCTCCGTGGGACTGGAAGGTGCCATGGACAAGCCAAGGTGGCACGGGTCTTTCCTGCACCACTGGCAAGAGCATCCAGCTCTGAACCCTGAACAGGCTCCCAAAAATCTAATACTAACAGCACAGCTAACTAACAGCTAATGCTTATCTAAGTACAGTTTTACAGATAATGGTACGGAGTAGCTTTTGCTTGTTGACATTAAGCAAAACCTACTCCATCTACATTTCTCATTCAGGAAAGGAAAGAAAAATGGTGCAATCTGTTTCCATATAAGTTGCTAAAAGATCTTAGTTAATTATTTCCCTCCAAAGTATAAATTAAATATGCAATAATGCCTCTGACGAATGCAAAGAATTTTATCTTTTCAATAGTTTTATCATCAGGTATGTCCACATCAGTTCAGTCTAATCTGCAATTAACTCATTCATATATCTGTGCATATAAATCATTTGAATATGCAATTCTCAGACTCCTCATCAATAACTTCTGGGAGGACGGGATCTGTGCCGATGTTATTGGAACATGGGCAAATGAAAACTGGGATGCTCACTGACGTCTGCATGACAATGACTGATAAACCATCCCATTTTTATACAGAAGTGAAAACAGAAACATGCAGCCTATATACTGGAATTCCCATCTCCCAGCCATGTTGGGGGTTCAGTGTTAACACTCAGATTTCATATATGGTGCTCATTTAGAAAGGGAAGGAATGTTGTATAAATGATTGAACCAAAGCCAGTTCCCATGTCCTCTTATCCTCTGTTGAAAGATGTAAGATTTGATTCTGCTCTGAAGGCTGTTTTTCTACTACTTCTTGTAAAACTGAATGTCTGCCACATTAAATTTTCTATGTACCTTCTTTGGCTTCATCAGCTTTGGTAGGTGAAAATGGCTGTAATGCACAGTTATAAGTTCAGTATTTTCTTTCAAGTGCTTAAGTACAGTCTTCGGGCATTGTATTTCTTTTTAAATAAGTTATATTCACAATTAAGCCTTATCTTACCGCTTGTTACCATATAATTTATTTGTGCAAATGCTGTTACTAGCTCTCTGATCTGTTGAATGTTTGTACTCTCTTGAAGTCAGTTGTCAGTCTTCCATTGAGAAATCTGGATCTTGAATTAATATGATACAACATTGTTTAAAGGAACAGCATATATGTTACTTCTGTGAATATTGTATTTCATCCACATTACACATTCAGCTGAACTGTAATAGATTAACTGGGCCCTTTTCACATTAGGTCATAGATGATGTAAGATATGCTCTCATCTAAATAAAAGAGTGTCAAAAAAATGAGGTGAAATCATGGCCCTTGCAATCCTTCTAACATAAATGGGCCAAGCTTTTACCCATACTGACTATGAAGAACTTGCTCCTAAACTACTTGTATTTCCAGGAGCATGTTTGCTTTATGTGGCACAAATGACTGAAATGGTCCAAAAGCTTTGTGGCCAGCACTCATGTTGCTGAAATTTTTGGTGGCTGATGTGACTATCTTCTAACTTGCTGAGACTGATACTCCTACACTTTTCAGACTAATTCTAGGTGAATCAAAGACAGCACTGAAAACAGCAAATTTCATACGGTTGCTGTTCATTCTTCAGAATTATGTACGTGGTTAAGTTGTTGAATGCACTTTAGCACAAATGACCATTCTCCTGAAAATCTGTTTGTCATTCACAACTTGTTAGTCTCTATCTTTCCTAAAGAGTTTTAGAAAAAGAAATATGATATGTGGACAATGAATTACACATGCCCATTAGGATAATAGAGTAGATTAGTGGATAATTCACCCACTGAACTGTATTACCATAAACTCTTTGGCAAATAATGACAAACAATGCATATAGATGGAAAAACAGGAGTAATCTCTGATCAATGTTATTCTTTTATCTAGAAACGAAAGTTCCATGGGCTCAGAAGTCTTTTTATCTTATTAATCTTCCATGAAGAACTAGGAATATCTCTGATACTATACAGTCATAATAACATCTGAAATGCTTTTAAAATAACAATCAGTTTTTAAACTAAGCAGTGAGGTAAGCAATTTTTACAGATGGGTAAACTAAGGCACAGAGGAATTAAAAAATGGCTCAGCCTCATCCACAGTCACTCCAGTTCTATTTCCTACAGAAAAACACAAAGAAAGCAGCCTATATACTGAGTTTTTCCATATTGGCACATATACATAACTGAAATTGCATACTTGTTGCAAGTGTAGTTTTGAAAATGTTCATAAAATGTAACAAATGATGTGATGTTATACACACACATTGCTGTATTTCATCTGAATCCTTATTCTAATGCTTCAAAATACCCTCAGAGATGAATGCAGACACAGAAAGTCAATATATCTGTACAACTTGCAACCTGCTCATTTGAAGTATCTTGGCATGTGGAATAAGAGTCTCTCCCAGTCTATAAAGCCTCATTCTAATTAGTACTGAATTGGAATTCACTTAGAATTCACAACTTTGAGTTTTGAAAGCCCCAAACACTCTTACAATATTAAATAAATGACTCTTTCTGATGACTGACTCCAACTTGCTCGCATTTGGGGGCTCCTGGAACAACGTGGATACCCAGAGCTCTAGTGCTTTGCCTAAACATGAAAGTTTAACTGATGCTATAAAAGCAGGCACCTCAGACCGACTTTGGTTCTAATACTATCGTGTTTCTGTCTTTGCAGCAGAAGAGCAATCAGAGAGTTTTATAGAATGAGTATCTTATATTTGCAAAGGTCGTTTCTTCTTGTTAATGTACTAAATTACTAGGGCTACATGGTTGAAGCCTGGGACATCTATGTACCTTCCCAGATTTTTGTTGCTTAATTTTATGAGGAAACACATTCAGTGGCTGATTAACTGGCCATTAATCACTGATGAGTGTGAAACTCCTTCTTCCAGTAGTGCATCGCCCCCCATTCATGTGCGATGATAATAGAGTCTAAGTCCTGACACAGTTGAAGTATAGACAATTTGTACCCAAACAGATGAGTATGCAGATACACAAGCTAAGGATGAGTCTGTTGTTTATGTAATAGAACTAGTGATGAGTTATTACACCTAAGAAACAGAACACCATGTTTCTTTCTCCAAAGAATAGGCCTGGCACAGACCTTTGTAATGCAAGAACCTATTTCTCTTGAAATGAAAATGGATAATTTACTTGTGATTTCCTAATCACAAGCAAAATGACGTGTGTGAAATGCCCCGTATGTGTTAAGAGATTATGGATTTGGTGGTGTTAATCTCCAAACAGGCACAAAAAATACAGTGACAGGATTCAAGGACCTTGCATACACACACACACACATACACACAAAACAAGAAGATAAAATCTTTCTATATCCCTAATTTGGAGAGAATGGGGTTTTGCATGGTACAAGCTTGAAAAGGCTTGCATTTAAAAATTCATAGGAGATTTCAGAAAAATAGTAAAACATATTTCAGTATTAGCATATTAAATTGCAGTTGAAATTTAAGTGAAATAAGTCAGTCACTTTCATTTGATTTGCCTTACTAAATGGCAGACTTCATCTTACCTTGCTTAGAGACTACCTAGCATTTGCTTCTTTTGGGTGAACAGGAGCAAGATTTACAATTCAACATAAAGGTCATGAAAATTGCTGGATATTTCTAGTTTAACAGACACATTTCACTCATTTCATCCGAGTTTTTTTTATGATTTGGAGTTGATTCAAAATGTAAATCCTGTGAAAACAGGAATGAAAAATGTTTAATTCAGACCAAAATTAATGTGGACTCAAGCCCTGTGAAGTGTTCCTGGTGAACTCATGCCAGTTCTAAGCTGCATATTGTTTTGAAGTTATTGTCTATTGATGAATTTTAATGTTATTTAGTAATGTACAGAATTTCCAAGTATGTTCTTATAGTAGACAAGACTAGAAATATTTTCTTTAAACCATTCACAATTGCTTTGTACACAATCCTACACGCTGTGCATAGTTTTTATAGCAAAATCTAGAGATTTGTGTAAATAAGAATAATTCTTACCCTTTAAAGATCATGGTAAGTGCATTTGGTTTATTTTATAAAATCCTTTGTTTTATTACCCTCCACCTCACAAGACTGCTGTGAAATCGGTCTGCTGTGAATGAGTTAGTTGTTAGTAAAGCATTTTAAAGGTAAGTAAGTGGTAAGCGTTAATATTGCACCTATTAATATTCGTACAAACATTGAGTAGAAAAGGAAGGAGAGAGGAAATAAATTAACTGACATCTAGATCAACTGGTTTTGAGCTTGATGAGTTTATGAAATGAATTACAATTCTTCATTTGCAAGATTATTTAAGATCAATCTTTCTGGACATAATTACCATGTAATTAATATGAATAAACTAAGCAAAAGAACAGACATGATAATTTCCTTTCATTCTATTACATGGATGACCATTGTTTCAATGTCAAACAAAATTAAGCTTTGGCCTTAAAAAACTACATGGCAATCTTAGGATGCATTTAGGATGATAATTTTATGGGGTTTGTTTGGCTGGTGGTTCATTTTTAAATAATGTCATGTGCATCTTTAATATCTTGCTGAAAACCTTGATGACAAATATCGACACTAGGCTGTGCTTTAATACTGTCAGATTTTTAATTTCAGAAAGTGTAAACATTGCCAAGTTTTGAAGGTCTGAACCAAGGATACTGACATAATTTTCAAAGGCATGGGTAATACCTCAGCACCTCCCTTCAACATAAAACCCAGGATTTTGACACAAGCAAACCTCTCTGTACTCCACTTCATGCATAACAATTCTGTCACACATCCTTCCTGATTATTTGTGAATCCACATGATGAATTGTGTTTTGCATATGAAGTTCGAGTGATGTATTTTATTGTTGATACTGTTTCACCTGTATTTAGTTCCAGTGACATGGAAAACACTGCAGCCAATTGTCCTTATTACAGTCCCTGTGTATTTCTCCCCAGTGCTCTTGCACAGGGGGAAGATGTGAGCATGGAGTGTACTTAACTGCCAGGCTGAATGGCTCTGTAATGTAGCTTCAGCATGGCATAAATTAAGCTGTCATTTTTTTGGCAGCAAGTGCAGAGAGGCGATTTTCCTGTACTGTAACATTTGAAACAACAATTTTCTGGCTCCAGTAGTAACTGACAGTTCTGTGTGATACATGCTCAACATTTGTGCTGCAGGGGCTGCAGCTGGAAAAAACCTTTGGGGTAAGGTATTGTCTTTATTAGCAAATCAAGCTTGCAGACACATAACACTAACATTTCCCAATTTTTTTCAAAGAGACTGTCACTCACCCTAAAAAATTGTGGTTACTGTCTACTAGGTTTCATCAAGGTATTTAGCTGTACTGCTTATATGCAAAATGCTATTTTTGGTAATGACTCCAGACCTATTTTTGTTAGCAAGATTGCTTACCCAGAGAGAGCTGGCCACTGTCATTTTATTGGCTACACGTATCAAGATGATGGCTTGAAGGACAGCCAGGTTTGGAAATGATCTTGGAGTGACTGGCCAGATTCAGGCTGCTGAAGAAATAGGATGTTGATGAGGTGGTGACAGTATTGGGGAAGGAGCGAAGCAGCCTTTTTCTAGCATGCCACTAACGCAGCACTGCGAACATACTCTGCCACAAGCTGTGAGGGAAGCCTCCTTTTGCTGTCTGACAAGACGTAAAGGGTAAGCAAGGTCATTCCACAGACGGGAGGGAAAAGAGGAAATTAAGGAGTCACCTGCATGAGTGCAAAGTCATTTTATTAAATGCCTGGATTTTTGCAGAGGTCTCCTCTTTCAGAACTGCAGTCAATTTTGACATCACTTTTTTAAGGATCTAGAGACTTATTCTGCTTTTCTGTTAGAATGGTGAAGTCAGGACAATTACTCTAGATTTGCAGTTGTGTGAGTCAAGGTAGGAATCAGCTCAGTATATTACAAAGTCACTTTTCTACCATTGCTAAAAATACTTGCAGTGCTCCTTTGGCATTCAGATATTTTGACACCTGCATACACCTTCATTACGCCCGGCCTGAATTACTGCAATTCCTTTCTAATTGATCCCTTGGCAGACCCTATTACCAGACATCACTACATTCTCCCAATCACTCGTTGTTGTCCATTCGAAATATTCTGGCCATAATGCTCACATTTTTAAGTCATTTCTTCAATACCTAAGTTCACACTGGTATTACCTTTGAGATATGGCTCTTTAAAGTGCTGTTCAATCCATACCTATCAGCTGCATGAAAATCTACACCCTTTTATAGTCCCTTTAACTCTCTGTTATCCTGGGTCTTGGCTGAGTTTCTCAAAACTACCTAAGAGACCTGGATCACTAGTTTCCACTGAAATGAAAGCTTTCTAACGTTGCCTTGGAAAGGCTTGGCTTTAGTAGCTGTATACATGGAAGACTTCAGAGTCTGCCTATTTTGAGGCAAAAGAGAAGGGAGGAGAAAAAAAAACATCTTTTAAGATGTTCAGTCACTGAGCTCAATTTATGGAACCTCTGCTGCTGAGGAACAGAAATTACCTCTTCCGATTTTTAAGGGAGATCTAAATACACTGCTGCCTTATCGAGTTTGCCATTGTTCACATTCTGTTTTCACTATGTGCTAAATTTAAGATGTGGTAACATGACGTGGCCCCTGACTTTTTTTACAGAGGCATTCTATCTTATTGATACAACTAAGGGTCTGTCAGGGATTCCATTACACGCTCAGTCTTAAGAAGTTTAAAACTCACCCATCAAAATCACTTTTGATTAAGGCTTGGCAAAAATGATCTCACTCTAGGATTTCACTTTTTAAAATCATACTTTTCAGAGGGATTTCCTTCTTTCTACGTCCTCATTTGGTTATCCTGAAATGATAAATTCACCAGAAAATTTGCTGGGCACTTATATTATTGATGATTTTTAAACAGTAGTATTATCTGCATATTATATTGTCATCACGGAGGACATAGCAGAAATTCTTTCTTTGTGCCTTTCCCCAAAACAAGACTACGTTTTAGCCTTAAGGCCTTTACAGTCTCTTTGTTCCCCAAAGCCTGAATTCTGCTTTTTGGTATATATTCCATATCTGATAAAAGTCTCCTGAGTGCATATGAATGTACATAAGGAATACGTGGTGAAGTTTGGAGAAGAATTGTGCTGCTCCGATTTAGAAGAATTTTGATCAATCAAGGAACCATGACTCACTCGCTTGTGTTCCTCCATTTTTCCTTTATGGAAAGTATTTTGTTTCAGGAGAGAATCTGATTTAGAAGCTCTGGGCTCTTAAATTCTCGTGAACTGTCTATGAATGGAAATGTGATCTATAGCTTAAATGCTGAAATAATACTCAGATGGTTTCCAGGATTCACTGATTATGAAATAATATTGTGTGTTAAGGGTAAAAGAGAGACAGAGACACTGAATAATTCAGAGGTCTTGGACTACTGTCCTTTTCATTCAAACAATTTACATAACAAAATCTAAATTCTATGGAAAGATGAAACGTGGAAAAGTACAATTTAAGTTTTGGAGAGAAATGAATGGAAGGGTTTTTTTGTCTTTTCATAGGGAAATCTGTTTCTCCATCAGATATAAGACTGTCTCTTCCATCCCACATAAAAAAATTAAACTTCTAAGGCTGCTATTATCACCACCTCTACTCAGCCAAAAAATACTGAAAGACTTCTTGGGATTTTTAATGTGAGTCTGAAGAGGAACAGAGCAAGCCCGCCCACGTATATATGTAGCACTGTACATGTGATTTTAATCAGTAAAATCTCCCTCTTTTTTAGATTAGTCTGGTGAGGAGGAAAAGTGAGCAAACGAATAGAAGGCCAACAGTTATCTTTATGGTGTTATCAGTATGGGAGTGTCCCTAATTTAAAAGTTACTTAAGTATGTTCTTAATTACTGCTGAAGCTGGCGAGGTGAAAATGTATACTTAACAGGCACCTGTGTGTTTATGAGATGTTTTTGAACAAGAACCTAAATGGCTTCCCTCAATGATATGCAGCCATCTTATATAATCAGATTTAAAAATAGTGGTACTCGTGATCCAGTAGTGAGCA
Source organism: Apteryx mantelli (assembly GCF_036417845.1). Classification (NCBI taxonomy): domain Eukaryota; kingdom Metazoa; phylum Chordata; class Aves; order Apterygiformes; family Apterygidae; genus Apteryx; species Apteryx mantelli. The sequence goes on along the minus strand of NC_089979.1, from coordinate 134,565,329 downwards.
TCATGATGATTTTTGAAAGGGTGGTTTACTTAATGCTTGGGAAGCTCACCACCGCAATTACTGTGTTATTTTCTCTGCATTAATTACAGGCAGAGGGCAGTATAGCAAAAAGAAGTATTTCTAGGTGATTTTTTCCTTAACAGTTGGAGTTAGGTCATAGCATTTTGTAACTTAAGGTTCTGGAACAGTCTGCCCAAATTAAGAATAGTGAGATTTCATGCTTAATCGGGTTTTAGGTTAATCAAATAGGCTGGAACTCCCATAACTGTAGTGAATGAGAGGTGCTCATTTCTAAATGCACCAAGGGAACGGCTAATTATGTACATTACATGCATATACACTCTTACCCATCCAAAAGAAAAAAAATTGGGAGATGCATAGGGAAATCAAATTAATATGGAAACTTTGATTCCAGCAGCAAAGTTTTGTATTCCAATGCATTAATAGTAGCTCTGCTTAAAGCTACTGTGCAAACTAATATTTATTCTTATCTCTGAATGACATACAAAATCTGTTTGCCAAGTCTAGAATATCAGATTATGCTTCTGTAACTGAAGCTTTAATACAAATCTGTTCAATGCACAGTATTCTATCTTTTTATAGCTCCAGATCTCAGAAATAATAACATTTCCAACAGTCCTGTTGTGCATTTATTTGATTATTTCATTGTCTTTTAAATGGTCTTTCTACCCCAGGGATATAAAGTATGCTGGTTTAAGCTGAATTGCTGAGTATCTGCTATTCTGTTCCATATGATCAGTGCTGTTGGGTTTTAGTATTACCATGCTTTGTCAATGTTAATGTAATGGCAAATGATGAAGATGCCCTTTGGCAGGAAACATTGCTAGCCCTTAATATTAAACAATTTATGCACCTCAAATTGTTGCTATACATGAGCAAATTTAGTCAACCCCTGAAGAGAACCTGTACCTTCTCATTACAGGGCAGCAGTGGTAAGAAAGTAATTCACCAAGCCATAGGGTTGGCAATCACCCACATTTTCTGTTATGAGTAAATAACTCCAATTGATTTAATCATAAAAGAATAACAGGAAAACTACATTGATTTCCAAATCCCTAATGTGAACATCAGAATATATTGACTAAGTTGCATGTAAAAAGGTTGTATTCATCTGTATGAACTGAAGAAATATCAATATTTGATCATTACTCTAACAAAAAAATATGACAGTTTGCAGTCATTCAAAATGGACTGATGTAGCATTATGCAGTGCTATGGTTCAATCTAGAGTGGTGAAAGTGATAATACTCTATAATATTCATAGGCTAAGAAGAGAAAAATCCATAATTTCTGGCAAATGCACCTCCTATTAATTGTAATATGCTACTCACATAATCCTATAGCACTGGTAAATAACACAGCATTGTTTTTATTAAAGAAATTAAGTGGAAGTAGAAGACTCACTGTTAGTCCTGTAAATGTGCTCACAACAGCAAGTGATCAGTGCTAGCCAAACCAAATAGTGCTAAAACAGCATATTAAGAATATAACACTCAGAAAATTCTTCTAATATTTTTTCCAGTGGAGGTGCTGAAACCATGATGTTTCTGCTGGTATTATACCCTAAACTGATCCTTATTTGCAATGAAAGACACAGGATCAAAAGTTGCTTAGAAGTGCTAAGAAATTGATATCACCTTGAAAAGACTATCCAGGAATAGTTTATTTATTTATTTGTTTATTTAGGTAAGACGGGTGTCAGGACCTTTAATGCTCTTTAGTGCAGCTTATCAGCTGGAAGTGAGTACAGAAAGAACTCTGCGGCTAGTCAGTTTATTATAGACACTTGTTTGAGAAGGGATGATTACGTACTACATACACAAAGGATGATGTCTTGATCCATTCAAACCGATGCAAATTTTGCCCACACCTATACAGCCAAGATTTGCCTGGAGACATCAATCCTAACTTTTTTTTTTTTTTTTGTAAAATATACAGGTTACAGCATTTGCTGGGAGTTTATTGTACAGCCTGGAAGGTACTATGATGTTTAGCATTTTGAAACTTTGATATAAGCTGCATTTTGTAAAAATGGTAAAAATATTTAATCTACTTTTCATTTTGTTAATTGTGTGGATGTACACACTCATACATTTTGAATGGGTATGGGTCTCTTTTCTGTGCATGCAGGACTCGGACATCATCTGGGCCCCAAGCACTTCCAGTTTTCTGAAAGAAGATTCCTGGCTCACAATGCTTCTGAGCCTGCTTCTGATAAAAGTCTTGCAGTTTGGCCCCAGCTTTTTACTTCTGGACCTAATGAGTACAGCTACATTAGTGATTTAGTGCACTGGCACTGGCAGGATCCTTTTCATGAAAATTTGCCTTGTATCTGTAGAAGTCTGGTGGTACGCACTCAAAAGCACCACTAACACAACCCAAATGATTTCCCACCTGGTAGAACCAGGTCGGAGTCACACACGGGGGCACCATGTGGAGCACCCCACCTGCAATGTAGGGCAAATGTCCTCCAGCAGTTAGCACTGTATGTATGCACAGCACATGCCTGGGACCAGTGGCCAAAGCAGACTTCATTGCCGCTAAAGATATGATGAGGGTGTGTGGTCCTGGATCCAAAGTGGCCTGCAGTAAATCAAACCCTGCTCCTTCCTTCCTTGCACTTCACCAGTCAGTAACGTAGACATTCTCGTACATCTTTATGTTCCACTGAAGCTTTGCTAGGGGATTTTGAAGAGCACTCAAGACCACTGGGACTCTCATGTATATATAGTAAATAAAAAGATGTAATTGCACATTTAAGGACCCAAAATAGCCAGTACAGATTATTCCAAAACCTAAAGTTTTATCCTTTAGGGATCCTCAAAGGAAACGTTCCTTTAATACCAGAATCAGCAGCTTGCTCCGCAAGACAAAGTTTTCTGAAAGTAGATGAAACAATTTCAGGAGCTGGGCTGACAACACAGCTAACCTAACATGAAATTCACTTGAAGAGGGCTGTGAAATAGGAAAGAAAACCAATTGTGAAAATAGTCACTCAGACTATTTGGCACATAAAGCAAACACAGGAGAGGTAGGTGTTTCGAAAAACAAAGGCAGCAAAGTTATGAGAATTGACTGATTATATCTGTGAGTCCAAACATCTGGAAAACAGCAAGCTCAGTTAAGATACAGATTTGAAGCCCTTGAAATTACTGGAAATATCCTCATTTATTTCATTGACTTTGAATTCAACCACAAAAAAAGCTTTGCTTAAGAGAAAAGTGTTGCAATATTAAACAGGAATCACAGCATCCAAGATGCTGGTATCTTTTTGTTGAAGCATTGCAAGGAACTGTCATTCAGTGTGCCATTAAAACTAATGGAATGAATGACTATTCATAAAGAGATGTGCAAAACATCTGAGCTTTATAATTTTTTTTCAGATATATTTAACAGCCATAGGTCTGATCATGAACAGGGAAATATTTTTTATCATTGCTCTGTAAGAAATCAAAATGATCATTGCATCAGTCAACAATTTTCAAACGACAGTTGTGTTTGTGATGGCAGAGTGTGGCAAAATACTGCCATTCAGTGCTAGATGTGGGTGCGTGCATGACAGACTATAGGGTGGACAACTCACCATACCTTAACTGTGGCAATACACTCACTCTTTTCCAATTTTCTGTAGAAAAAGATTGTGATTGTGATCTGGAATATTATGAAAAAGGTTGTGGCCAAATGATGTTGCCCTTAATGCAATAAATAGAGGCCTAAAGAGCTGTAAAACTGAGATCAGTGTTATTTAGTAGAGGTAACAAAACTCTTATTTCAGTGCTGCTTAATATTCTTTGTGTAGATAGTCTAGAGTGATACATAATTATTATATTAACTTTGATGACAAAATCATAACTTAAAAGACATGCTAGATATGCTAACCTGTCATCCATAGATGTAGAAACTGAATAGAGTATATAATTGATGGGAGGGATATATAGCAAATTAATTAATAACAACTCTAATACTTTTTATTGCTGTTATACTGATCTTGGCAAGCCAAAGTCTTTGCTGTTTTAGCAGATTGCTTCAGGTGAACCATTCATGACAAATCCACTCTTGGTCCTGCAACCCTCAAATTCATCTGACTTTGGAGCAGAGTCTTATGATAGCCAATTAATGATGGTTTTCCACTGCTCATTTGAAAGAGTAACAGCTATACACACTGTCTCTCTCGCTCTAACTTCCAACATATCTTTGTTTATTATGACTTAAGATAGCTACATCTTAAACTGGATATAGAAAGTAAAAATTATGGAATTTAAATGACAGGACATTTCTTCTGCTTTCCAATATGGAATTCAGTTCTCATTTAGATATCTCATTTAAATAGCAGAATAAACCCAAATATATGAAAAACACAGAAAGGAGATAACTTTTCAACCTTCAATACTGAAACATAAAACAGTGAAACATAAAACTGGATCATTATGAACTATTTCCCCAGTTCTCTATGGGAAATCAACTTGAAGACACTCAGAATTTAGAATGAAAAAAATCTGTTAAATCACTTATTTATTGTCCTGAAAGTAGCGCTCTCCAGAAATGCATCAAAGTGCTTTGTCCAGCTAAGATCCATACTGAGATGAGGTATAAATATTACAGGGAAGATTGTTATGGTTAGTGGCATCATGGGGCTGTGTTGTTTTCTGGGAATCACAGATGGGTGCAGCAGACCCTTAGCAAAAGTGTGCAGCTGAACCATGTGGAGATGGCTGTGTAAGGCAACCCCCAAAAAACGCATACGCTTGGTGATATGAGCCCATCTCTGCCAGTAATAATGACTGCAATTACTTGCTTTCTTGTTTTTGCCTAATCAGTTTCTGACTTGAATTACTGGAAATATAGTAGCTCTTATAATGGCTGAAGAAGAATACCAATCCGGCTAGAATCACTCATTTGAAGTGATTCCAGAGAATGTTTAATCTCTGGAGATATTTGTCCCAGTTAGAGCTTGGACAGAAGATTAAGACCATGAAAACAACTCATGGATGTTTTCAAGGTCAGCACCATAGTATGAAAGACAGTGCCACTTCAACTGTCCAGTGACACAAAACAGAGGCCAAGTTGTTGATTAAATATCTACCTGAGAGGCACATGCTGTTCATCAAAACACTGATTGTATTTTGAAAATCCATTGCAAAGAAACCCAGAATAAATAAAAAAAACCCTCTTTGGTGTCATTTCTGACTTCCATATTGCACCAGCACTATTTTAATATCAGAAGTGGTCTTAGAAAAACATCATGCCTTGAGAAAGTATTATCACAGACCCCTACTGCAACTATAGTATATGACTATATATCAACTTCTGTCATAAGTCGCAGGTTTTGTAGTCCTGATATGAACAGCTTCTAATCCATTGAATATCGTGTATCTGGTGCTTCAGAGTGCTTTAATGTTTGTATATGAAAAGTGTTTGGAAATGAAGTTTGATTGATCAGTTACCAGACACAAATTCAAATTTTTGAAAAACAAACCTACTTACTTAAATGTAAGTGCCACACAACTATTATATATTTGACTAAATAAGAGCAATAAAGAACCCTAAAAGACTGTGACACTGATTTCCATGTTTGTTGCAGTGTTTTAGCACTCTCATAAACCTGTAATAGCTTTAACAGAAATACGATCTGCAGCAGCATATTTTATCCGCAATGTTGAAATAGTAAAGACCAAACAGGCAGAATAGGTAAGTCTTGAAATTTTTTTTCATTAGATCTTGCTGAAATGTTTGATTATTAATGCATTTCACAATCCCTTTTTTAATGAACCTATTTTGGCAGTTGGTGCATGTCACATTTATTTTTTGGACTTCGGCTGTGGGAGCTAGAGCAGCAGACTGCCGACAGGGCCCGTTACTGTGTCTCTAAGCCAGTCTTTCCAACAACCTGATGTCTGGCTTTTTGCAAATGAGAATTTGCTTTCAATTAAAGGCAAACAAACAAAGAAAACAGCTGTTTGTTCTAGAACAAGGAGCACCTATTGGTCAGCATCCCAGCACAGCTGGTTCAGGGTGGCAAAGAAAGAATTTAATACAGACCCAAGTTTGATCTCTTAAGATGCTGATCTCTGAGCCTATCCACAGGACAACCTGCAACAGTAGTGCCTGCAGGCTGGACTGGAGGAACTGCCTGTCTTCATGTTATGGACTTTTCACAGCATTTCTGTCAGGGATGTGGAAACTGCAAGCTCTCCAGCAATCTGCAGCTCTGTAGGGCAGGACACGTCTCTTCTGCTCTGCTACCAGATTGCTTCTTCCCATGATAAAGTGGCCACACTAGGAGCTGTGTTGCCTTTAGGATGCTCTACAGCAACCACTTGCAATCCCACTTTTGAGGAGCAAAACAGCTTAAAGAACTGTCATAAGCCATAACTCTGCAGGCAGTTATATTGACACACAAGGATATTGTTTACACTGCAGCATTATAGCAATGTGAAGCCCCCAAAGGAACTGAAGTAGTCAAAAGCAGTATGAAACAGGATAGTTAAACTTCCTCTCCAAACAGCTGATCCCTAAAATCCTTTAGGGATGTGTCCATAGCAGAAGTCTTCCCAGGTAGTGGTAATCTCTAGGGACAGTATATTGTTCCAGCAAAAATTTGTAGTTTATGTCTAATTCAGAATTTCAGTAATCCATACTTCATCAATAAAAGTTCACTCTAGGAACAGTTTCACTTGAGGCCTTTTCCTTTAAAATATCTAAGTGTGGCTCAAGCTCTCTTCTGGAATAGGGTGTTTATGGGGAGCAAAACACGAACTTAACTAACTAAATGCACCATGTTTAAAATTAAATCTGAATGTACAGATATGTACTATGTACATATTTGAAACGGTTATACTGCCTGATTGCCATCCTCAGCATTCATTCCTCAATGTAGTCTTGTGCTTCTCTGAGAAAATTATTTTGTCTGGGAAACTGGGGTGCAATTTTCACCAACAGCTACTATAGTTACCACACAGGTGATAAGCAGTCCACATATCTTCTAGGAGTGCATTAGCTATGAAGCAGTGCATTACCAGCATGCTGTAACAATAAAGCACTTGCTAAGGGTGTAGTAGCTTAGACTGGAAAAGATGAACGTTCACTGGTGCTCTGCTGGTCCCCAAAGGGCTGCCCAGGGTTTTTCTCAGTGCTGCCCGCCTGTCAGATGTCTTACCTCTTCCTATTCCACCCTGTCACAGCCGTGTCAGTAGAAATGGAGTGTAATGTAAAAGTGACCTCAAAGCTTATCATTTTAAATGCAGTGGCACACTTATATTTATATAGTCCTGCAGTGCCAAAGCACTTAAGTTGCCATAAAGACATTTAGACTAGAATAAATATCCCCACAAGTCAAATAAGCTAAACCAGTATAAAATATCTTGATGCCAGCATAATTACATCTCTACTACTCCCAGTCTTGATAGAACACTTCCAGACAAATTATTTGTGCTGGTACAAGATCTGTGCACTCCCAGGCCTTACTTTTTCAAATACATGCCCTGACTTTGAGGGCAGGGCGTTCTTTGAAGACCTACAATGTACTGAAAAAATCAATGTCAAGCTTAAAACAGGAAAGAGGAGACAAATAAATGTAAAATGTATGTGTGGCTTCCATAAGTGGTATCAGTCTGAAGAAGCAATCTTTAGCAGACTTATTATTAGCTGGTAAGCTATTGAATAGCATCTTTCTTACACAAGCTATTTTAACTACACTTAAGCTAAGTGAAAAAACAAAAAAGAGGGGAAAAAAACAGCTTACAAAGCTTCAAAGGGCAGATTTTTACTTCAGTAGTCGTAATCACGAGTAACTGCAAATGTAAGGTAATTCATACAGATAATCATCCTTCTGGAAAAAAGTGCTGGTTTGAGTAAATGTGATTTGAAAATGTTTTTGTTCACTTTGCTTCCATCCTACATTCAGTTCTCTGTTATAGGCAATACAACATAAGTGCTACAGTACAAGGCTTGTCTAGCAGAGTTATTTATTTTAAAATAACTCAGATCAAATAGAGGTTCTTTAATCTGTAAGGCAAGTAGCTGGATCCTTTTTTGTTTACTTGATCGAGCTGCTTTTCCTCCTACATGCTGTCTTCCTGAGTTGTTAAAATTCATTCACAGCAGGAAATGCAATGGCCTTACCTGTCTTTAATTTATGCAGCAGTTTAAATTGTGCCATCATTGCAGGTGTGACCAGGCTTTTGTTGAGGGTTCTTAAAAAAATTTCTGATCTACCTGCTTGAATCTGTCAAGAGCCCATTTGTATGCACGCAGCTAATGTGCTAGAAATAAAAGCTGCAACCTGTCAAATAAACTCCTGCACCTGTATGAAGCAGTTAAATTGTTCCATCTACCATTATTCTCTGAGATCAAAGGGTCCTCACTGCAAGGGGCTCTGAAGAAATAAAGAAAATGATAGACCTACTTGTCCTTGAGCTAAAAAAGAAGGGGTGGGGGGAAGAAAGAAAAGTGGACTAGTTCAACTACCTGAAGGAGCTTTTGTTTGGCATGGGCACAACAGGAACGCATTCTTTCACATTAAGAACCAAGAGGAAGAAATTCATTCACCCTTATTATAGTGACGTAGCTGTGGCATTGATGTGTTTTTAACCTTGAATAATTGTTGTCTCTAAAGCTCCAAACAAGTTTTATCCTGTCCACAGGTCAGTTTTGTTACAAAGGCCAATTAGTGGTGCTACCTTAGCCTGCAGCAAAAAGCCAAGTAATGGTGGGGCATGCCCCATCCAGAGGTGATGAATAGCCTGTAGAGCTATAATTTGAGCAGGAGGGAGGGGGGCTTTGAAGCATTTACCTTACATGGAACTCCATTGTCACTGCAGGCTGTTTGATCTTTAAATAATTTACTTAATGATCTCACCATGGGAGCAATTGGCAGAGCAAGATTAGGTTGTAAGGGCCTAATGGACATGGGAAAACTTAAAATTACTAGAAGAGAGGCATGTACAGAACTGATTTTTTTTTCTGTGTAGATTCATGATTTATAAAGGGGGGGGGGAAGCTGTAAATTACAGTATTTGCTTGATGTGTTCTGGCAGAGGAAACAAGAAAAAATCCTGCATTTGGTGAATGTTTCAGGGAATTTTAATCCTTACTGTTTTAATCTTTGTGGTTTTGTTTTGCTTTTCCTTAAAAAAAGACAACCCAGGGAAATTATTGTTTTATAATAGATTAATGGGTCAGCAATAAAAACCTTTGGCCACTGTGAATAGGCTGTTGTTAAAGGTCATGGTTAGCATAATATTTCATTTTTGATAAATAAAGGGTTGGAAAACCTGGGGCTGAAGCTTGTGAATGGGAAAAGTGTAGCATGACCCCTTTTACTCAGTAAATATTGTTGTAAAATAGGAATTATTAGCTCACTTTGTAATCGTACAGGAAAACTATGCTACGTTTTGAGGAAATGGGATTTGGGATATACTACAGTATCCTGAAGATATATATTATAACATTAGTCATCAATATACCCTTTAATTACTTGCAGATAGCAATTGTTGCTTTACTGTGATATTCCATTCACGTGCACTAAAAATTCAGTAGGAAGGTTAATAAGGCCTAAGGAAAAATGGTAGATGTTTTAATATAGATCACTATATAATCATTCAATATCTGCCTTTGCAGATAGATACCTTTATGTGAAACCAGAAGCACTAGGAAGAATTTGGAACCTACATATGTATCACATACCATTCCTGAACCTTTCTATTGTACATAACTAAGGGCAAGCACTCAGATATACCTATATAAATACATGTAAAATGTCTATATAAATACAAATAGAAAGAACAAGAGTCTTATCTGCTTTGTACATGTGAATAGCTTTTTTAAAAGTTCTTACAAGATGAGCAGTTTCTGGCCCCATATCTGTAAGCGAGTGACACAGTGTCTCTTACTTGTTTTGATTCGTATCTTTATTACTAAAGCTGATCCAATCTCTTTCGAGAAAATTTGAGACTTTATTTCTTCAGGGTTCCTGCACTTTCAATTGTTGTTTTCTTTTCTTCAGACCTGTCCTTCCTCTTCCAGATCTGAAGTTGAAAATAGGAAGAGGGGGAGAGCTCAAAAAATCTCAGTGGACTAAACAGCAAAAAGGTAACTTGTGAGGGTGGAGAACAAAACAAAAAAACCTCCAACTTTTCAAATATATCGAAGAGACCAGATTTCCTTCAAAAAGCTTTATTTTGGAAACTGTGCACAGAGGATTCCTGGAGAAGTGTTTTTAACAGAAAACTGTTGTTTAATGCATGTGCCTTCACTGCAGATTTAAGTTTAGCTCTTACCAGTGTTTCCAGCCTCCATCTTCTCAATATGCCATTATGCCAAAACTATTATTCTCAATATGTGTTTTGAACCCAGACCTTCTTGCCTGTCCTGATGTATACCTTAAAGTCCAGGAATCACTTTAGGATCTTATCAAATCTGCTGCAATTTAAACACTGATGAAGCCCTGTTGTTACAAGGCTGTGATGCCTTTGTACAGTCCATAAAGACTGCCTTTCTCCCTGCTCAGTTCCCACTTTATCTCTCTTTCTTCTTATTCAGTTCTCACTCATGTCCTGGATTTTAAAAGTAGATTTCCAGTGTTTATATTTTTGATAAGCATTTCTATCTCTTATTCCACACAGTCTATTTCATTTCTAAGCAACTTGGTTAACTTTATTCAACCACAGCAAGAATCTGCTTTCTGGGACATATTGTATCCTGCTAACTGGAGAATTGCATCAGAAAGTCATTCTTTCTGGCTTGAGCTTAATAAGTGCCATGAGTCTGAAAATGCAATTAAAACGGAGGAGACCTTCTTGGCAGTATCTCTGGAAATTTGTTGCTGAGGAAAAGTTAAAATCTTCAAGGCTTAAGATGCCAAGGGCAAGTCTGACAGTCCCTGTCTATCTGCTTCTACCATGAGAGGTTTGATTTTACAGACTTTCTGGTTGAGTTTTTGGTTGAACCTTCATTTTTCACGAATTTTTGGTGAAAAGTATTCTGGTAGAGATATTGGTAGAGTTGGGGAGACCTCAACAAAAGTGAAAATATAGGACCTGGAACAGGTCCTGGAACAGGTCTGTTAGTACAGCTTTCCCCCAGAAATGGACCCATTTCAGGTGAGTTTGGAGAAAAAGAAATAAATATTGGAATTGCTGCCATAGCTGAGTTAAGTGGTAAAAGTAATCTATGTTATTTTTAGGAGCAAAATTAGAGCATAGATAGAAATGTATTGTAGACTCTTGACCAACTTCAGTCATTGGCACTGGAAAATAGTATTTAGGTTTGACAGGGTTACCTTTTTCTTAGTTGCAGACTCCACTGATAGTCTAAACATGCCAATTTTATGGTCCCCTCTTCCATTCCAGCCATTACATGTTTGATCTAAGGCAGAGTCCAAGCTAGGGGCAAAAAATAAAGCTACAATTAACAATTCATCAAAAGTAATATTTAATGGATTAGTACTAATGAACTAATGCAAAACTGGAATTACAAATTTAGCAAGTATGAACATATAATTATTAAATTTACCTATGCATCTCTAAAGTATTCAAACTAAATATGGTGTTAGGTTACTTTTCTTAGGCTGCTCTGATATACGAAGGTTATTATTACCTCAGTGTTCCTGTCCCACTCTCCCAAGTACGTCACCAAAATTTTCTCTTCTAAAAGAACTAAACAGATGTTAAATACTTAGGATGTTTTGTGAGCAGTAATGGGTAGTTGTATTGGGATGAAATAAATGTTTGCAAAGATGAAAAAGGAACTATAACTTAAATGAAAGGAATGGTCCAAGAAACAACTATTCCTGCTTCATGTGAGGTCATGAGAATGGTTAGAATTTAATTTTACTGAAAGTAGATGAAAATATTACTATTTGGTGCTACTGTGACATGGTCAAATTAATGAATACAAAACAAATATGCTTTTTCATTGTCAGAAGGAAAAGCAGGAATAAAAGGGAGAGAACAAATGCATTAGAGTGCCCAAAACATATCCAAACAGTGAGGAAGCAGAAGTGAAGGGAGTAGAAGATGATGCTGGCCAGCTGCTGTATTTTTAAGAGATAAGGGGCTGCATACAACAGCACAAAAGCAAGCCCCAGCCCTCAGAGTTAGAACAGTTCACTAGTGGATATATATATCTTGGAAATAGCTGAAGTAAACAGAAGTCTGCTCCATATAGATCCTGTATTTTATTGCTGGACTAATAAAAAATTAGCAGAGGTGCTTGGGAAGAACAGATACCTTCCAACAGAGCACACAGCAAAATGGTCCATAGTATCACAGCTTTGGGGAGGCACCCAAAACATGCATCAAAACTACAGCGCACTGCACTGGGTACAGCACAAAGACTTGCAGGCAGGACTCAAGCAGAGGCTCAGATATCCCTCCTCCATGTTACTCTGGCATATTTCTATATAGTCATTCACAGCCAGTGTATATGAAAGGATTGAGAAGACTGTCATGTTTCAGTGCAGGTGTTGGTGGTCAACAGAGCAGAAGTGCCAGAAGGTTTTGAGTGAAAAATACAAGGTAAGTCTGCATTCTTCAGTGCTCTTTCTTTCCAGACCCTTCTGTCATGTCTGATTCAGGCACAGTGAAGGAAATGACCCTGTGTACATCCTGAATATAAATCCAGGATACAAACCTGTGAAGGCTAGGTTGGTCTAAGTTTCAATAAGTTTATGTAGTTTATGGGGAAAAAATGATGAAAAAGATCAGATTAAAAAAAGATGCTTTCAGAGAATATGTTTTTGAAGTGAATATGTTTTTATGAATATGAAGTCCATTCACTGACATTCCAAAAATTTCCAATTATATGGACAATCCAGGCTAATCCGCTTTTTTCTCCTCCAGGGAGGAATCTTGAATATATTGCCATGATGTATACATACTAGACTACAAGGGAGTTCTGGGTAAACACAAACACTTGACGATATGAGACTGGAACAAACTCAGACATGCATAAACTGATAAACTCTTCTCAAGGCAAGTAGGAGTTGTGCAAGTTTATACATAGCTGCCAAGCTTTGTATGGAGCCAGGTGACATTTTATTCAGAATAGTTAATGAGATGTTTGCCTATGTGCAAAAAATGTGTTCATGGTAAACTGCCTCTTTAAATAGTTGTGTGGTTTTAGTAATAATGAGAAGCATCACCAGACATCCTTGATGGCTGATATCCTTGGAGTTTTTAAAGAGGGCAGTCTGGTAAGCTTAACAAACACTAACAAACCCTGACAGCATACCTGGGGTGGAAGATTTCCTCCAGGGGCAGAAAGGGTAGATCAGACTCAATAGATCAGCCACCACTTGGCCTCTTCACTGAATCTGCCAATTAGTGCAGAGCATTATGGCATGTTTGTGTTGTGGCAGCTAGAGAAAGAGACCTGCCAAACTCATTCTATACAGAACCCCAAACATCCATTAGATGCAAGATGCTTTTCATCCCGATGAGCTGGCTTCAGTTCAAACTAATGGCCAACTGATGAGAAGGTTCATTAACTCTGAAGCATTCAGTCCCTCAGGAGGTGTAAACTAAAAAGTGGGGTCCTACAGATATACACAGCATAACAAAAATGATGTTAAAATATTGAAATTACAAAGCCAAACACTTTAATGATAGGAAATAGGAGAATTAACTTTACTCCTAAAATTTCCTGTTGTCTCTTTTGCACATGCATTATAATGCAGTCTTTAATTACATCTTGTCATTTCTATTTTTTTCCCACGTGTATTCGAAGGCCACAAATCCTCAGAACCAACCTCTTCTATTGAATGTGATGAAGTGAATGAGATGTGCTCTGTCACGCTAAAGATCCAGGTGCTTCTATTGCTGGATATCTCTTTTATGATATTGGTGCAATAGATGCTGCAGATGCTGCATGAAAACTGAAGATACACAGTTAGATAGATAGATAGCTCTGTGACTCCCATTAAAATTAAGGGTATTTACTGCAGAAATCCACAAACAACAAAAAGAAAGCCTGTGAATGTATAATGCTTTTTTCTCCTTCTCTTCACATATTCTAAGTGTTTATTCTTATCAGATACTGGGGAGCACTTGCATCTCAGTTGAGCTTCTCCAGTGCTGTATGTCCAGTATTTTGGAGTGAAATTGTAATTGAGGATATCTGAAAGAATGTAGTGGAGAAACCATAATCCTAAAAATTACCATTTCTTTGGAATATCTTTTCTTTATCTACTATGTGACATAAAGCTCTAGTGGTGAAAAGTCTAAAAGCAAGTGATGATGTAGGGTCTGATGGCCATGGAAAGATCTCTGAAGTTGGCTTCTGACAGCCATCACAAATTGAGGGGTTTAAACCTTTTCTTTGCCATATAGTTGCATGCACACATAGGAGTGCATTTGTGTGAGCAAAGGTGTGCACATGTAGAGACACAGGAGTGTAGGGTAGAGTAAGATGCTGCTCTGGAAAAGGTAAATGGGAATTCATGGTAGCTGCAAGTGCAAAGTCCAGTTCCTTCTTACATTGTCAGAACTAGTGTGGCATGCATGGAATTATCCATCCATAGCTGCCATGTTTAACATGACAACAAGAAAAGATCATAAATAAAAAAAAAAAATCTACTCAGACAGCAGATTACTACAATTCTGTTCTTAGTGTCTGCTGTATCTCTGCTTTGCTTCATCAGGGAGTTCAAGGGCTTGAACAAGGCACCACTGAGTTAGGGAACTTTCCTTGATCAACAAGCGCTCCCAAGCATCATCCTTTAGTGCTAGGTTCAAGACAAAATAAGTCCTTTCTGCTACAACGTGGATGTGAGTGTCAAGTGTTGCTTAACCATAATGCAAAGACAATGTGCACAACCTCTTAGGGCACAGGCAGCACAGCAGCCAACATCCATGCATTTAAGCCACAGGAAAAGGCAGAAGAATAGAAGAGTGAGACAAAAAAGCCTCCTTTTCATCAAGCTGTGCAGCCACCCCAAGCCACCTCATGGCCTCCCCACAGCTCAGTGACTGCCTGTCCTAGGTCATGCTTATTCCATTAAAATCTCTCATCTTCACCAGGAGATGCAATGTATTTCTAAACTCCTAAAAAATTTAACTGCAATACAGATTAAACTGCTCTCTTCATAGACTGTTCTCTCAGCCGTGCAAATATGCCAGTCCTTGATCTTTGATTTGTCTCCACTGTTATTTTAATCTGTATACATTTTTTGCTGTATCAGTAAATCTGTTTTCACATGTTAGTTGCCCAAACACAAGCAAAGTATAATCCTGAAAGTCACCAGACACTTTAAAGCTTTATCTGCAAGCTTTAAGGTGTGTTGGTAGAGTTTATCAAGGAAAAAGGAGGATTATTATAAATCGTAGAAGATTATCTCCTTCTGTCATTAAGATCCAAATATGATAAGGATTTTGTGAAGTGCAACATATTGGATGTTTTTAAATTCAGGGTTATTTATATTTGCCAATTGTCTATCAGGGAATTAGTAATTTCTGGGTTTGATTTCTCTGAAATTATTTCTTCTATTTTTTAAATATATTTCTAAAGATATGTATTTTTAAGTTAATAAAAACTTGACAGATTAATGAGACAAGCATTCACTGATTCAGGTGTTTACAGAGGGGTCACTGATATGGCACTGTCCTGCATGAAGTATGATGATGGTGTTCTGTTTTCTTCTTTCCACCCTGATCTGATCAAGGCCTGTGTGAGACTTATTTTGCATAGCTTAACTTTTTTTTACATCTTCCTGTCTTTGCTTCCCTCTAGATCTCCAAGCAATGAATTTTTCCCTTTCATCTTGTTCAATGTAAGAGATAAAGCACCTAGATGAAGTGCGCCTGTTGGGCACCATGTTTATTATGACTGATCTGAACTTTTATACTGATGTAAGAATTGGTGCAGTGTGGGATGTACCCTCTTGCAGGCAAAGGGAATTTTACAGTCTTCTCTGATATATGCATACTCCAGCTTGGTTTCTTTTGGAGATCTCTTTGTGATTAAAAAAAAAAACAAACAAATATACGGGGCTGACAACAGGATTTTGAGACTTTGATGTGTAAAATTGGCTTGCTGGGCTCCCATTGAGCATCTAGGGAGGAGCTCATAAAAGGTCCTAAGAGCTGTGACACACAGCACTGCAAGAGTTAAGACTTAGCTGGCTACTTGGCTACTGGTCAAAAGCTTTTATCCATTTTATGGGGAAGACGCTTGTAAAGTAAGGGACAAACAGCAACACGAAGGAGCTAAAGTGGCTTCAGCTCCTCTGTTATTTCTGTCTCCTGCTGGCTGTGCCCTACTGGTTTTCTTTAGCCCCATAGTCCTCTGGGACAAATAATCAGCCCATCAGCCAGCTTTATCCATTGTGCGGGGTCTGCAAGTGTGACTGAACCACTGCAGTGTGTGGCAATGGGGGAACTGGCCGCATCTCCCTGTTGGCTGTCAGGCACGCAGAGCCCCAGTCCCATCAGGCAGCACCGAGCAGGGAGGTGCTCTCTGTCCTATGATCCAGGCCTCGGAGATGGTCACCTGTCTGTGGATGGGAGAGAGGGGTGCAGTCGGTGCAGTTCTGTTTTCCAACATCTAATAACCTGCTTTCCTAGTTTAGATGATGGAATTAATACTATTTCCAAACTTTTCTTCTAATTTACATTGGAATTGTTTATCATTTCATTTTTAAGCTGCTAAATACCATGATCTTGAACGAGCCATCTCTCCTTGACTGAAGGTACTTTGATACACATGAAAATATTTAGCTTCATTTCACCATTTTTGTACTAAAAGGTAAGATTGTAAGATAAATAGCTATGGAATATTAAACATGTTTAGTTAAACACAGTTATAAGTGTTTTCATTAATTTAAATTTATGCTGATGTTATCTTGATTGAACTAAAAAATAACTCCAGCAAGGTATTTTCCGTTGAACAAGTTTGAACTAAACAGAAATAATATAAGATCTGTACATTTCAACAGCTTCTTCTCTTTTAAAACTGTTTGCCTCTCATATAGCTAAAAAATTCACAGGATCACAGAATGGATGAAATTGGAAGGCACCGTTGCAGATAGTCTTGTCCAACCCCCTGCTCAGAGCAGGGTCAACCAGAGCAGGTTGCTCAGGGCATGTTGTATTTCACTTTATACCCATTGTGTCTTGTCCTGTCACTGGGCATCACTGAGAAGAGTCTGGCTCCATCTTCTTTACACCCCCCAAAATCATTAATAAGATCCTTGCTGAGCCTTCTCTTCTCCAGGTTCATCTCTCCTCATATGAGAGATGCTCCAGTCTCTTAATAATCTTTGTGGCTTTTTGCTGGACTCACTCCAGTAAGCCCATGTCTCTCTTGTACTGGGGAGCCCAGAACTGGACACAGCGCTCCAGGTGCAGCCTCACAAATGCTGAGTAGAAGGGAAGGATCATCTCTCTCGACCTGCTGGAGGTGCTCTGCCTAATGCAATCCAGGATACCGTTGGCCTTCTTGGCCACGCACTAGACCGTGGTCAACTTGTTGTCCACCAGGACCCCCAGGTCTTTCTCTGCAAAGCTGCTTTCCAGCCAGTCACTCCCCCGCCCGTACTGGTGCATGGGGATTATTCCTCCCCAGGGCAGGAGTTTGCACTGGCCTTAGCTGAACTTCATTTTGTTCCTCTCTCCCCAGCCTGTTGAGGTCCCTCTGAATGGCAGCACAACCCTCTGGTGCATCAGCCACTTCTCCCAGTTTTGTATCATCTACAAACCTCACTTGCTGAGGGTGCACTCTCTCCCATCGTGGAGGCCATTAGTGAAGATGACTCAGTGTCCACCCCTGGGGTACAACACTAGCGACTGGCTTCTTGTGCCACTGATCACAGCCCTTGGAGCTGCAGTTCAAACAGTTTTCAGTCCTCCTCACTGTCCACTTATCTAATTCTTACTTCATTGGTCTGTCAATTAGGATGTTATGGGAAACAGTGTTGAAAGTCTTGCTAAAGTCAAGATAAATGACACCCACTGCTCTCCCCTCATCCACATTAACATCGATTTTATGAAATGGTTGCAAAACACACATATTTACACGCTAGGAAGTACATACACTTAAGCAATGCAGACTGGTTCAGTGTTAGAAAATAAGAAACTCTATGAAAAAACAGACTATAGGAATCTCAATTTGGACACTCAGAATCAGAGACTGTTTCCTGCATGAACATCTCCATAGTTCAGTTCCTTATTTGTAAAACAGAAAAAAGTCAACTTGCCTGACAGAAACACTGTGAGATAAATTCATTGATGTTTGTGAAGCACTTGAATATTACAGGGATGAGTACAATAAAAAACACCAGAATATTAACAATTTGGTGTGCAGAGCAAACAGTGCAATATATATGTCACAAGGCCACATGTTGAACAGAAATGAAACATAACATTGAATAGTCACTTGTTAAGTGAGCATTGTCCATTCCTCGTCCTGAATGAGGCAGAAATCCAGTGGCAAAAAGAGTAAATCAGTAAAGATTATGTTATAGCTTATACATTAAAAGGGTTACAAAAAAGGATTACACAAGAATCTCCTAACTTTGAATATTTAAGTTGGCAACCTTCATGCTCTTTTATGTGTGCAGTAATATTTGTTCTGTGTACATTAGCACATATAAATGTAGCTGCGTTCTTAAAAAGACTGCTGTTAATAAAAAAAAAAAACAGGATCATGTTAATAAACTCCAATCTCTCTATGCGTCTGTGATGTTTTCAGGAAATGTTAGGTTTAGAGGCGTTTTATTTTCTGCTTTGCATTGTGAATCTGATGTCATTTAAATACATAAGAGCCCTATTGTTCTGTCATTTATGCCCTGTGCACTTCTGCTTTTAGCATGATTAAACAAAAGAGACACATACCAAAGCTCTCTCGTTTGAATAATGCAACATCAATATTTTACATCTTGGGCTGCATTTCAATTTTTTCCTCAGCAAGGTGAACACTTGAAAAGGAAGCAGCCATTGCTTGCAAAAGTGTCAATTAAGTTACATTCTCCTCTTTTCCAAAAGAGATAGATGTTTCAAAAAATACATGTTATTGAGTGGCTGTCATCTGTCATAAACCAGTTCTCCAACCCATGTCCTTATTCTCTAGTAGCATAATGCAAGTGATAATGCATTTACATGGCACTTCTATTCTAAATACTTTCAGTTTGTTTATTCAATGGATAGACTGTGATTTTACTTCCTAGAGAGGAGTAGCAGCACCTTGTATGGACACATCTGTGTAGCTCTGAGAACACTGCACATCCTAGCAGGAAGATTCAGCTACATTTTAGTCAAAGCACAAAGTATAACTGCTCATGTTTGGCTTGGATCAGGTTGCAGGAGCTAACAGCTTTTAGATCTTCAGTCTTCAGGAGCCAATATGCCTTGGAACTTCAATAACAGCAACATTTTAGTAACTGGGTCGTACACTTTCTCCTCCTTCACTGGGATCAGCTTCATTGTATGTGTGACTGTTGTGAAGGTATTTCTGACAACCATTTCACTAAGCAGTGACCCAAGCCCTCCACCTTAGCAAGAGGTCTCTTCTGATGAGCAGGACACAGCTCCTTTGTTCTCTATTATATTTCTTTGGAGGAGCTGCTTCCATGGATCCAGCAAATTTTCCCAAATTAAGCATGTGCGGCTGGGTCTAGAACTGCAGCAACACCTTTTCTACTAGACTCACCCTTCTGTGATTTCCTCTGTGCTCCCAGAAATAAAATGCTGAGAGCTGCATGCTGGCCTCTCGCACTGCAGTTGTTGCAGCCTTAGATCAGACTTGTGGGCTGATGGACGTATACCAAAAAGTCAAAAGGGAGTTTCACAGAATTCAATGGCGCCGAGATTAAAAAAGATAATCTCCCCAAACACTCAAATCTCAAACATACAGTTACAGCCTGTCTGGTTTTCTTTTGAGAAACTCCAGCAATTCCTGTCAGATGCATACTTTTATGTAAGCATAACAATACCGAAAAGGACGCACCCGATAACATAACACCATTCTGCCATTGTTTTGCCTCAGAGACCTGTAGCACTACAGCCTGCCGTCAGCAGATTAGGTACTTAATGCCCTGGCATTAGATGACACTTCTCACATTTTTATGATCTGCCTTAAAAACAAGTAATGTTCCTGTTAAGTCACTGGTCACCAAGCATTATCTTTTTACTCCTGTATTTTTTAGCTATTATCCAGTATAATGCACTAATGCTATTTCTGTATGTTGGGTCATTTCTTTAATTTACTCTAGTACTTTGTGTAGAAGGTTCTTTGTGATTTCTAATACTCTTTCCAAAGTAAAGGCTACAACAGGCTCACCTAAGTGATGAGTAGGTGCTTCTTTGCCAAAGCTTAAAAAGGAGAAAGCAAGACTCAGAAATTGCTGATATAGTTTATAGGGACTAAAATCAGACTTGGTCTGACTATGTAAGTTTAGCCTATTTGTTTAATAACCTGGCACTTTGAATCACTTATTTTTACCTCTGCCATAAAGCAGCTAAATTTGGAACCGAGCAGTCTCAGTATTTAGTATGTAGTATATAGGTTGTGTTATTCAGACACGTTTGTTCTCTTTGTCAGAAAAGATAATGCTGATTTCTGGCAAATATATACACCAAATTCCACTGACTTCAGCAGGGATCATTGCTGCAAGAACCTGTAGGCATAATTTAGTGCAAGTATGAAGCCTCCGAAAGCAAAAATAAATTAAAAATAGTACAGACTTTTAACACATTCCGTGTACGTATTTCACTTTAGCTTAGGGCCAGTCAGTTGGCGCTGCAGGATTTTAGGACACATATAATGACCTTTCAGAGAGGTTCACAGAATATCATAGAAACCCATGAAAGTTCCTTTTGTTGTCCAGGATCAACAGCCTTTTTTGTTTATTGTATGCAGTTAACAGTAAAATAGAGACAAATATGCAAATATAAAATATATGTAACACAAACTTGTCGAATAAGTCTGTCCCTTTCTGCCTGCCTGTCATGAGGCATTATCTTGATAAATATGTATATATACCAGAGGCTGTATTTTATTACAGTTGGTTCTATTGTCAAAGTCTTTTGCATTACACAGCCAGAAATCCTTGAAGTTAAATGTCCAGGCTTTCGAAACTTAGAATAAAAGATGTTTAAATACTTTTCCATTTACTAAAGTGTTTTAACACCTCTCATATTACTCAGAGAAATGAATTGCTTGAGAATGAGGTTAATACTCTACAAAAAAACTGCTTTTTAAAACCCTATAAGAGGGGTCAAAGACCAGGAAATGCTCTCACTATAATTCTCATTTTCAGCTGAATTGGCCATGGCAACTGCACTAAGAATGCAAGTTTGAATTTCATTATGTTCCAGAAACTTGTAACTTTGCATCATAATGACTCATGTGCTAACAGAAGGAAATTGCAAGCATTTTTGATGTAGCATACTTTAATTTAAAATTTAATAAAGTAGTATTTTAAGTTAAGTAGTTACTTTCAAATACAACAAAAAATGTTCATTTGATAACTACTAAATGCATCCCTTTACGTTTTACCTGTAAAATGCTCTGTGTTTGGTGACAGGTTAAATGTATACTATACACAGGGAGCCAACATTTGTCTTTGTAATACCGCGGCAGCCATAGCAATTTTAGCAGCATTCTTATTATTTTAAGCCGTCTCCATTGTCTTCTGAAGACCATAATTAGAAGCTGAAAACTTAAGGCAACCCAACTCAATAAGCTCTCATTATGAACAAAATATTTCTACTGTTGCTCAACAAGTGACCGTATGTAGCCCGATATGATAATGCATTTTTCCTCAATTATGTCTCCATAGATCCAATATTAAGTTCTTTCTCAAGCAAAACTTTCATTAATTACTATGGAAGTTTTGCCTCAGTGAGTGCTAAAACACTGGCTTTTCAAGTACTTCCATTTACTTAGCCATAATCCTCATTATTCTCTCAATGCTTCTTATACTTAGCTTTTTGTTTTGATGGGTTTCAAGAATACACTTATCTTCCTGAGAAAATGATGAGTGAGCACCTCTTGAGTTAAGACTATTGTCTTACAAGCAGCGTAAGCCACTCGCTGAAAAGCAGTGCTCAGGGGCAGGAGGATGAAGATGAAACAAAACCTTATGATTGTGTGGAGCAAAACTAAACAGCTCTGGCATGCTTTGAGACCCAAGCTAGCACACTAAGATTTCCCAAGCACATTCACAGTATTAGTAATGCTATGGGTGGATCTACTACACTTCTACCTTTAGCAGAATCTTGATTTAACCTACCTTTTAAATTTCAAAGTAGGGAAAGTTTCAAAGGCTGAGCTTTTCCCCTGATAAAGCTGTGCCAGCACTGCTACACAGCTGTTCCTCTAACCACAACCTTGGAATAGCCTTCTGCTATTTCCAGCTCAGTGTGGTTTTCAGCAGTCTTCATTTGGCTGGAACACTCCCAGGCTCTTGCAGCTGGTCTTCAGCAACCTATTATCTCAGCCAGACAAAGGACAGTGAGAAAAACAGAACTTAATTTCACCTGGAAATGCTGGAAACAAGTTATATGTTTACTAAAACTAGCTGAGATTTGTAGCAGGTGTGTCATGCAAGGAATGGAAAACAGCTTTGGTTGGATCTGCAGAGGTTAGATGGGATGAAGTGCCATGTCAAAACATTCTCTCCATTACACATGCGTGGGAATGATTTTATCCTCTAGCCCGGTCACCCACACTACACGTTTTGCTGAGAACGCATATTCTATCAACGTGTGCCCCTAACAGTTTTTAATTCCAGGCCTAATAGTTAAACCAAATGTTTGCATGCCCAGAGCTAAAGGAGGCAAATGTGGTTGACTTTCCTGTCAAGTGCAGCCTCCATAAGAGAGAATAGCGATTGGAAGTGGCATATTCGACTGGGTCTAACATACCTGACCAGACAGTCCCTTTTACGGAACTCCAATATCGCCTTTTTGAGTAGTGGGCTCAGAGGATTTTCTGATGTTAAAAAGCAAAAAGAGCACATTTCAGCCTGATAGATGCAAACTATTCTCCCAGTCTGGTGAATTTTATGTGCAAAAATTGGATCAGAGTTCCCTTGATCTCCCAGTGACACAGCACACATGCTGCCTGAAAATAATGAAAGGCCAGTCCTGCTGTCCTTACCTGGAGGTCTTAGAAAGGCTTGCGGTGAGTGATTACAGCTACTGAATCTCCTCCAAAAAGCAGCTACAGGTAAAGAGAAGCAGGTGCTCAGTGAGATTTCTTTTTTCAGAAAGTGTGAGGTTCATATAATTTGTGCCTGCTTAGTAGACACTGTATCTGGTCTATCAGGTGGTCTGA
This sequence comes from Apteryx mantelli, assembly GCF_036417845.1. Lineage (NCBI taxonomy): Eukaryota > Metazoa > Chordata > Aves > Apterygiformes > Apterygidae > Apteryx > Apteryx mantelli. The sequence goes on along the minus strand of NC_089979.1, from coordinate 134,542,037 downwards.
AATAACCTTACCTGAGGGACTTCTGTCTCCCTAAGGGTCATTTTGCAGTCAAGGGGATGCTTTCTTCTTAGGGTGAGATGATTTCTAGCTAGACATTCTTCAGAAGAGCATCACATCACTGGAATAGACTCCTGCTGCAGCACAGCACAGATTCTCTTACATTCAGGGTATGCCATCAGGAGCACTGATTTTTGAGATTAGCCTAAGGGCTAATGTAGGGTAAAGTTCATTTGTATTAAGAGATATTGTCTGGTAAGGAGAATTACCTGAAATTTGTATGTGGTTTGGTAATGTCAGAAATGTGTTAGGTTTTGAGATCTTGTGCATGGGCATTTTCATTAGTATATACTAAGGTTATGAATATCATTACTTAAAATTAGATTAATACAACATACCACTTCCTGGAGATTTGTAGAAAAAAATGACACACTTTAGCAAATCCACAGATAATCTGGTTCTCATTTGCCATAGAGCATGACAGTAAATCCAGCTCCTGTGCTTTCGATCTTCATTGGGCAGATTTTGCAATTTTTCTTTCAAAATGCCTTTATCCTTTGGAAATAAAACAGATAGAGAAGTAGCTCATGTTAGTGCTTTTCTCTTTTTGACTTGATCTTTGAGAATGTCAGAGGGAACAATAAAGCACTGTGACTGCACATGAAACTCTGAAAGAGAGCCACCAAGCAGTGTGGCTTAGCATTTTCTGTGGGAAACTATAAGCAGATGTATCTAATGGGCTTCTGATTTGCAACAATTCTCTGGCCTTGTTGTGTTTGTTAAGTGCTGAAAAGAAAAAAGCTAGCCGGACAATCAAAGGCACAAAGATATTTTGTAAAGTGGCAATATCTAAAAGCCTGATGTTGTAAATGTTCAGAGTTTGGAGCTCCCTTTGAAGTGACATGGAATGTGTATGATACCTGCCTATTCATTTAGGTACTGATAAGGTCCTAATTAGCGCAGTACTCAGAGCACCTCCCATATAGTGAAGTATAGAAATAACCATGGCTTTTACTTCCTTCCTTCACAGTTGTAAGAGAAACAGCTTTCTGGACTTATATTTTTTGTCAATGTGTGTGTGTTTGGTGTATTTGTAAATAACTTGCTAAGCAAAAAACAGTCAAAGAAATAAGTTCTGTTTTCATTCCCAAGAAGTGGTGTATTCAGTAGTCATTTGAGTCACTTGAGGGAGTGAGTTCTGTGGTTTTAGGTCAAGCTCTGCTTACAAGTGTGGCCTGCCGGCTAACATTTTCCTTGTTTCAGTGCAATGTAGCTGTCATAGCAAGACATGATTGCTTCTCCTTCCATGATCTGAGGATCAGATCCTTAAATCCTAAAAATTACCTCAATAGAAATATTCCACTGCACAGGAGAAGTGCCTCCTGAAAGCGAAACTGCAGGATCAGGCCCTTCAATTTTAAAAAATGACATTTAATATGGACAGACAAAGGCACAAGAGAAGAACACACTGACTCTCTGTACACCTGGAGGAGGGATAGTAGTACAAAACAAGCTTTTCTTTAACCACAACGGCAATCTTCTAACAGCAGCACCCACTCAAAAGCATAGAACTCAGAGGTTGATAATCATCTTTCAGTTCAGGTTATTGCATGCAATTTTTCACATTCATTCAGTTTTCTTCATACAGCTCTTAGTAAAGTAACTCCCTTAACAATAAAAGCTTTTATGGCAGCCCATTACACAGGAGAACTAACCACTCCTAGTTTTTTTATTGGCTTCTTGGAATATTTATAGCAGTCTTTGTTCTCTTTGCAAGCTTATGCATCTGGGTGTGTATGGAGATTTTTCTTTTTTTTTTTGGCAATTGGGTACGACAGAGAAATATATATATATTTACATCTGTAAGGCTTTAAAGTTTTATATTTGTTTTCCTCTATATAATATTATTGACACCAAAGCCAACATTTCCCTTGCTCACCATTGTTTAGCACTTCATAATATTCACTACTGGAGAATTTTCTTTCCAAGCTGCCTGACATAAAACTTTATTTGCCACCATGCTACTCATTCCTGATAAACTGGTTACACTGTACACAGAGAGATGTCTTGATATTTGGCTCCATGCTAACAAAGCAAAGAGTTTGCTTGGTTTCTAAACAAACAGATTAAATTTCCACTTCGAGAATTTGATAGAAAAATCTCACATTAACACAATAGATTGGCATTCTCATAGGAATCAGCTCAGCAGTCACTGAAACTATCATGATGACTTGTTTTTATATGGAATTTTGGATCCAAAATGATCCTTAAACTTTTGATATAGCTTACATGAGAAGAAAAAAAGGGCCCAAAACACAAATCTGTACCTGAATACCTCCATCCTCTTTTTTATAATTGTTCGTTTAATATTTTTCTCTGTTCTTCATATACAATCTGTTCTTTTTTACACCATATTAACAAAACTTATGTGGAATATTTGAATAGATGGAGAAATTCAGGATACGGATATAGCTTTTGTTTATTTTCCAGTAAATGAAAGAAGAAATTGTACAAACCAGTGTGATGGACCTGTTAAAATGAGAAGGAGAATTTGTTTTTCTTTTCTCATTTATAATTCAGAAAATGAAATCCAGGTTGCAGAAATAATCTTTGTGCTAAGTGTTAAGGTAATCCAAACAATAAATAATAATAGTAATGATCATAGGGAATACTTTCCTGAATTTATTATACAAACACTTACTGAATAAATAATAAGTAATTGGAATTATTTCTTTCCTTTATAATCATCAAGATTACAAATCACATAATCACAAAATCACAGAAACACAGAACGGTTGATGTTGGAAGGGACATCTGGAGATCATCTAGTCCAATCCCCCTGCTCAAGCGGAGTCACCTACAGCACGTTTCCCAGGATTGTGTCCAGACACACATCTCCAAGGATGGAGACTCCACAACCACTCTGGATAACCTGTTCCAGTGCTCAGTCACCCTCACAGTAAAGTTTTTCCTCATGTTCAGATGGAACTTCCTGTGTTTCAGTTTGTGCCCGTTGCCTCTTGTCCTGTCAGTGGGCACCGCTGAGAAGAGTCTGGTATCTATGCATTATTAAAGAAAAATAAAGATACAAATTGTTAATATGAAGTTAAGTTTTGCAGTGTTTTAAATAAGTAGGATGCATTAATGAATGAATTTTTCCATGGTAGTTTTCATAAAGAACTATACCACCATACCTTTGTAATATGAAGTATAACTCACTATGGCTTTGCTGCTGTTGGAATACCACTAGGTAGGTGGAGTCTTAATTTTCACTAATAATAACAAGCAAGTTACTTGATCCTGGATAACATACAAGCTACATTTCACTGTGCTGACCTGGCATAATGACCTTTAATAGTTTTATTAGGCTGGTATATCCTCTCTACTGTGAGGTTATAAAAATGCCTTATCCTACTGTAGACTGGTCTTTTTTTATGGAAGAATAGCGATTGTGTTGCTGTTGTTAAATCCAGATTAGGGGATGCACTGCTGATATAGTTAGGGCAGTCCTGTTCTCTCCTATAGATGAAGGTTATAGACCATTTCTTGGGCTCCTTCTTCCCTCCCTCACATCTTTTGTTCCCTGGGAAGGGTCATCAACCTTTAAGTGACACTGGTGATCTCCTACAGGCCCTAGAAGTGCCCTGGCCCTGCGTGCTTGCATGTGAAACTGTGCTAGCACAGCCCCATGGGATGGTGAAGAGAGAGGGGTCAGGTACGGTGGCTGACTCCTAGCCTGGGACTTAGGTAGGAGAAAGATTTTCTGTAATCCCCATTTTCTGTTCCCCTGACATGGCACTGACACGTCCTTACACTGGCAGCACAAAGCTGTGATGGGAATATAAATAATACTAATATTGTGGCAGGATAAGTAGAAACAGGGACTCATGCAAGGGCTGAGGCCCTCTTAGCTCCCCAGCAAATCTTCACCTGGGAAGGAATCAGTGAACAGGTGGGATCACACATTTTGAAGCATCTAGATCAGCTGAGAGGTGAAAAGGACAGGAAAAATCAGAGTAAATGTAAGGGGAAGGAACTCAACGCAGTGATAAGTGCTAAACTGGGCCTGACTACACTAATATTTGCCTCCCCAGTGCTGAAGCTGGCCCCAGACAAACAAAGAGAAGGAGTTCGAAATAAACAGTGAGCAAAGACCAAGCACCTTCACCACCTGCATGGGGCACCTCACAAAGAGCAGCTGTCGTCTCTGCCGAGGGGACTTATCATCACTTCTGGGAACTGCAATTATCACATATCTATTCCATCCTCCAGAAGGTTATACCTGCTATGGAAAGCTTCTTTTCCCTGTTTCTAGGCACAAATCACTTAGAAGGGGTGTCAGCCAAACTTCAACAGCATATGACAGCTGCCACCATTTAGCTGTCAAAAAGGGCACAGAATGGAAGTAGCTTTGGTGACATAAATCATGTGGCAATGGACAAAGGTCACAGGCTTTTGTTACCTCACCGCAGTTCTTGTTTGCAAACTACCCCTGACTTCCATCCTCAGCTTTGTTGGAGTAGTTGACACATCGTAACTGTGTCTCCACATGTAACTGGTGGGAAAAGCTGCAAAAACCCATAGGGATCTATCCCATAGGGATGAATCTTGTCCCTGCTCTTTTCCAACAAATACAGAGACCACAGGCAGTTGTAAAACAAGATGACAGACCTTTCTGGAAGCAATCTGCCAATTACATCTTACAGGATTGTGGTAATATAACACACATGAGCAGTGAGCACCTATGTGAAGAACTAGGAAAGACATAAGCCATACGCAGCTGTCACAGGGAAAACAGAAAGTAGGAACTGTGGCAAGCTATTTCTTCTCCAAACTACCAGGTTATGTCAGGTCCTTGGTACTAATGTTCAAAATCTTTATCAGCTCAGTCGTTAGCTGTGCTTACCCAAGACAATACAGCTCAGAGCAAAAAAGATGAGGCGTTTTTGCAAGGCTTAAAGATCAAAAGGTTGCAGTTACAGTGTGACTTTCAGGGATGATGGGCCTGTTGAGACTTTCAGCCATAATCAAAATGCGGAGTCATGGTGAAAATTAAAAAGAAACAAACAAAAAGAATTGTCTTATTCAGGCTTTCTCCTTATTAGGACAGTTATAATGACCTTTGTGAAGGACTCACAAAGACTCCATGAAGTCCTCTAGTGTCCCTTATTTGATGATCTAGTTTATGCAGACAGTATCTGTATCTTCTAGCAATGGTTCCTGTAAAGAATAGCTATGGAGTCCAAACCAGAAAGCAGAACAGGCAAATTAGCTATAGGAGGCACAGCCATCCCCTTTAGCCTCCCCTTTCAAGCAATCAGAAAGAACCTTATAAACAAAACCTTAGTTTGGATATGAACATACAAATTAACTACAGGCATTTTCATGCTACCATTGTGCTGCTCTTTATGTATTTAGCCAAACATTCCTAAAAAGGTTGTGACACCTCCTTGTTTGAATTAAAATTCCTAGAAATTCAGAATGCTTAATATAATTTGAATACAGAGTAAAATTCAATAAGTATTGTAAACCGCTTAAAATTATACTGTAAATGTTATTTATACATATTGGTAGGCTTATGCATAATAAATCTATGAAAACAATAGCAAAATATTGGTTTTTTGCTTCAAACATTTTTTAATTTTCATCCTGCCATTGCTGGTTTTGGATTGAACTGAAACATGAGACGTTTAAAGGAAGATTAATTGGGCTTGTTAAAACCATTTCTTTGAGAGTTGAAAGAAAGAAAAGTCAAAGAATACATTAGAAGTCAGAGTTACAAGGAAGTTAAGGAACACATTACCTTTCAAGATTTTAAAGTGCAACATATAAATATTGTTTGTTTCCTAGTAAATAGCAATCATATGCATAAAATGGTAATAAGCTGTAAAAATAAATAAATAAAGATAAAGTCTATTCAATTTAAATCCTAGGAACTTTAATGTTGTGGAACACTGTTGGACTGCTTCAGTTTTGCAAGCGCTTTATCTTGGCTGAAAGGTGAAATTAGTAGCTTTCTCAAAACCCTAGGAAGCTGTTGTGGCAATGCTACACTCTGGAGACCACTGTTTGATTCCAGTGCCACTGGTTTAGACGAGCACTGCAATCAGGAGTATTAAAAGTGAGTTCGTGAATTATGTTGCATGAGGCAATGGAGCAGCTTACAGACAAAAGAACTGAATGGGGTTTTGTAGATGTCTGTAGGGATATAACAATGTCAAATATACCAAATGATGCAGCTGAATTCAGCAAAATTAAAGTAACCAGTCTGGCAAAGAAACTGGGGAGAGAGGGGAGATGAGGGGAGGATATCTGAATAAAAGAATTAATTAATAAAATTAATTGTAAAATTCAAACAAAAGCTGGACAATGCACTGAAATATTAATTCTCTGAGGAATAGCATATTAAATGTGTCTCTAAGAAACTACTGCTACACTCATAGCCTTCTGCACTTTAACACCATAAACTGTTGGGTTTTTAGTCTCTCAAGGTATTGCTTTAATTTGGGGAGAGATTACCTCATCACTAATTACACCAGCAAGAAGACAGATGGCAATTTACACAGTGTGGTCACTTGGCTTCCTTTTATTTTTTCTTTCTTTCTTTTAAAGATGCCAGCTAAGTTTCTTCAGAAAATGTATAATCTTGGATCAGATTGTGATCTTTGTTGCATGCATGTCAGTCTAAAGTAACTTCACTTACAGATAGTTGTTCTGTTGTTCAGATTGTTTATAACATTTAGATTTTTTTCCAACATGGAGCAGTTGAAAGCATGGTGGTAAACCAGCTGAAAAAGCCTGTGCTGGAATAATTACATTTTTGCCATTTTTGCTACTGTGGTATCATAGAGGTATCATATTCTAAAGATCATTATCAGAAATGATAAGAAATAAAGTAATCTTTCTACTATGTGATGAGGTTTATGAGAATATCCCTAGACAATTCATTAGTTTAAACTGACATGAAAATCAATTAATTTTAATAGGGAATAACAGATTATGTGTTTAATAATTCATCTAATTTCATGAGGCAAAGTAAATTAGACAATGCAATGTAAATCTAATAGCAGTTGTAACCACATAATTTGACTGTTTGTCAAGAGCAAAGCATAGAGAAATGATCAAGAATTACAGAGAGAGAAAAACATTAATTGTGTGTAAACTGAGTGACAGTTTCTTGTAACCCTAAAAGCCTGTGAGTTCAGTGTAATTATTTCTATTAGATCTTCCTTTAAAATTGTCCTATGTCATTAATTATGTATTCATATTAAGTGGGCAAATTAATAAATAACACAAAATAACTTTCCTGTGCTTTCAATTTAGAGATACTATTCAATTTTAGCAATAGAGTGAAACTATGTGAAAATTGTTTTATAGTCTGCATTAATTAAACAATAATGACCCAGAGAGTAGGCATTTTCTGCCTGTTAATGACCAGCTGGAAGAGTTGAAGGCCTGAAGTAGAGCAAGGGCCCCTTAACCTGGTCGGTCATTAATGTTTGGGAAATGCCCGACCCCCAGGTCATTGTTGCTGTTAATCGAAGCCATGATAATTGTTATGTTTTTCCATGCACAGAGACCAGGCGTGTGCTTTCGGTTTGAATGGCATTTATTTCAGACTAAGGAAAGCAACAAAACAGAAAAGAACAAAAGTAAAGTCGCATGGGGTTGCGCAAAGAACATCTCCCCCATAACGCACAGCATCGACTTTGCCTAACAAAATGGCAGCTGCAGGCAGCAGCCTGCTTAAAATATAGTGTCGTGAACAGACAGCAAGATCATGGCAGTCACTACTTACATGTCGTAGGCCACATGGTTATGTTAAAGCACTAACACAACATAAAGAGATTGCCCTTGTATATGTTTGAAAATGTATGTGCTGAAATACATGTTGCCATGGATACAGGTCTCTCTTTGGAGCCCTGGTCTCTGCCTAGTGACTGATGGACACTATCATATCTTATAGAATCAAGAAGCATCACACCTAAGTGTGTTAATAAGAAACAAATTAAAAAAAAAAAGTCTGAAAGACCCAAAGTGCTTCTTTTTCTACAACAAAATACAGAGTATCATGATTTCTCAGGTGTTTTTCCTTGATAAAAAAGTCTTGCTAGTGCAACTATGGTCAAAATATGTGGCCTGACCTGTGGCACGCATGCTCCCACCTCTCTCACCTTTGGCAGTCATTGGGAGTAGAGGAGTGTGTGACAGCACAGAATAACACCGGCACCAATGGCAGAGTGCAAAAATAAAGCAGCCACCTATACCAAAGGGACAGCAGATGTTGATTGCCCACATGGTCTGCCAAGAGCAGTGAAACACCTACACCTCATCTTTGCAGAAAGCCTCAAGCAGTAGTTTTGGTGCACTGAATAGAAGCAGGGTCTGGACGTCATCCGGCGACTGCAAATCCAAACAGGACAAAACTATATTCACATCTAGGGCTGAAAGAGCTTCTGAGCAGTTGCCTAGAAAGACAAGATACTATATCTTGCCCATCCTTTCTTCACCCTAACTTTCCCTTATTCCTGGTCTATGCCCACTCCTTTCATCCCAGCAGGCCTACTGCCTGAATAGGAAAGAAGAGAAAGAAAAAATTTACACAGTAGTTGCCTCTTGGGAGACATGCACTGACTGCCACAGAACCTTCCTCTTGGTCCTAGAAGTAAGGAGAGAAAGAGCAACCTTAATTTCCCAGGCCTTCTGCTGCTTCCTGTGGTTTTGGAAACACCATAAGAGGAGAAAGAAAACAGGAGCCTCCTTGCCTACATGTAGCCCACAGGATCCTCTTTTGCAGTGTGAACCCTCTCAGTTGCATGTGAGGAAGCATAGCACAAAGATGAAATAGGACAGCAATATGCATATAGGCTGAGCAAAGAAGAAAAGGAAGATAGATGTCACAAACAGAAAGTAGGTCCTCATTAGTTGGAGAAGTAGTGGTCTTATCTAGCAGACCTGCCTTTTTTTCCAGCATCGGCCAAAGAGCACAGCAGAGTGAGTACTTCCAAACTGCACTCTAAAGCTTGTTAATATGTGTGCGCATATTTGGTGCAGTTTAAGTAGTATGCTACTGCTTAAAACAGTGCAATTGGTGCAGTGACTGAAAGGTGACCAGAGGAATTTCCATAGTAGTTCTTTGTGAAATACCAGTTTCACCAAAAATTTCATACCAGACTCTCAAAAATTAGCTTGATATTCCTGGGACACCCATCGCCCAAAATATCCTTGTCATTCAGCTAATACTTTCAGTCTAAGAAAGCTCTCTCACTAAGTAACCACAGCCAGGAAAATTTTCAGAATATGTAGACCAGTGACACCAAGATCCTATTTTGGCTGATCCTCTTTTGGTCATCTTCTAACACCAATCCACTACATGCTGAAATCTTAGCAGACTGGCTAATACAAAGAGCTAATTTTCTGTTTCCATACATAGGAATTCTGGGATACTCCCATAAAACCTAAATATTGATAAAAATAAAGGAATCTAAATGTGTTTTTTAAAAAATTTCCATTTCTAACCACTTCTGCAGGTTTTGAAACTGAATGCTATTTACTGATTCTTTGTGTAATGCAGTGAACTAGCTAAAAAACACATGTATTCAAACTATGCCTGGCACTGTCTCAGAAACAATTTGTCTTAGCTAACTGAATGCACTTAAGCAACTTTGTCATTAAGTGCTTGGCATTTGCATGTTTATGGTATTTTCTCAAGTCTGTTAGTAAAATAGGAGTTTGTTGAAGAGAAAATTGACATTAGTTAAACTGACACTGTCAAAAGCGAACATAGGAAATTTGGAAAACAGAAATACCTCACATTTCAATAAGCCATAAATTCAAGACCAAAGATTTTCATTGGAAAAGCAAACGTGATAATTAGTGTTCTGTTTCAGTCCTTGCAGCCTTTATTCATTTAATTATTCTAAAACTTAGCACTAGGGTATATGCAGAAAATCTGAGTAAATTATCTGAAAGTCCTTAAGGAATTTAAAATAAATGTTTAAAGGAATCTCTCATTACTGGCATACAAGGAATGCCAAGATGTATTCATAATGATGTGTTAATTAAGTTTAGAAAATTTTATGAGGTCAGTTTCAGTAGATTCCTATTGATTCTCCTAGTTAATAAAGAGTTAAAGAATGAAGTGAGTTTTTAAAAATTGTAAGTAAGTGCTTTAAAGGTGCTAGAAAGGAAAAGCATAGTACTAAGTGGTCATGTGGCTAGTGCCATTCATCTTGGTAGTGACTATCTGTCAAAAGTGGCAAAAGCCCCTGTTAACAGCCCTGACCTGTGCTGTAATGAAGGGAGAGTGCACAGCAAAGTGTCCATTATCAGGCAGTTGGGAGCAGTAAATTGGTGCAGTTTGCCTCAATCTTGCAGCAAGTTGAGATGTAAGATAGGTGGGGATCAGCAAGCGGCAATTTTATCCTATGATCATTTTTGTCAGATCACATCAGAGTGGAAACCTAGTCAGATTCATGATTTCAATTAAACAAGTCCCCTCATTAAGTGACCACTGCCACGAATGTCTTCTCTGGTCCCTTATTTATAATCATGTAAACACACCTGCTGATATTTGGACAGGAAGTAGTGATGGAGAAGCGGTAAGGTAGATTAAGGTGGTAGTCAAGTACAATCAAAGGAATCTTACACCCTCTCAGCAGGGCTAACAGCTTACAATAAAATAGGCCATCTATGTTAGCTATACACTAAACTACAGTGCTTACATACAGTTCTAACTAGGAAAATCCATTTCAAATTGTTTGCTTAAAAAAAAAAAAAGTGAAATTCCATCTATGTTCAATCTCATACAAATGAATTAGTCAGTGCCATTTTCCTGGATACTAAGCACAAAAATCCAGGTAATGTCCAATGTCTGCTATCGGGTGCACAAAAATGAAAACACTCTGGTTGAACTCTGAAACTATCAGGCAGACTTAACCCTTAGGGACCCTTCAGTAAATTAGACAAACAAACTGAAGACAAATGTAGTTGTCACAGCCACTCATCCCTCGCTTCTCAGCAGCAAAAGCCTTTCATATCATCCCATCTGCTTTCCAGGCACTGAATGTACTTCCCTAATTACATTTCATCCCTGTTGCTAGGTCATTCCTACTCCATAACCTGGAGTAGGCATTATAATAATTCTGTAATTTTGTAATTCATGTAATTCTGTACAATATCCTATCACACCCCTCTGCCAAATCCTTCCCCCATAGCAAAACATATGTGCCTTCTCTGCTAGCTCCCAGCCACAGAGTCAGGTGGGATGATGGGAGGAGAGGTAAAGCTCGTGTCCAAGAAGCCTTATACTGAAAAGAGCCACAGCTTTGTTTGTTCTGAGTAGTACCATTCCCCAAAGACCTACCCGGACACCTTCCACGTGTGTCGGTCCTATAGAATTGAATAGAGAATGTTTTTTTCATAGATGTATTAAATCAACCATGGGATTCCTATCTCTCTCTCTTAAATAGTCTATATCAACCGTGTAATATGTAGCGGCAAGGGAAGAACACAGTTTCTGTTGTACCTTTTTAGAGACCAACTGGAAATACAAACTTCTACGTACTAAAAAGATTTTGTAGCCTTTTAGAAGTTGCATTTATACCTTGCCTACTGCAGCAGATTTTTGAAATTTGACAAGGGACCAGTGGTAAAGTGTCTTGATTCTCCTTTAGCTGTTGAGGGGTTTTCTGTTTTTCATTTCATGAAATTTAATTCAGCATGTGCTAAGACAAAGTGTTGAAAATCATTGTTGCTCTTCTGTTATTTGCATTCCTCAGAAAAGCTCTGGCATCATGCCAAAAAAATTTAAAAGCTCTGATCACGAACTTTCAAAGATTGAATCTATTCTATCACTAAAACCATTATTAGCAGAAGCTACTTTAGCAGGAGCATGTAAGACCTTAGAGCTATAAAGATAAACTGAGCTGAGCATGTCATCGTGGGACACTGCACCTAGCAAACACTATATATCCTATTGGGCTCTGAACAGGAGTGCGTGTAGCTGAACTTTTTCCTTAGTGCACACAGGCATTTATTGCCTCCTCCTATCTTCTGCTTAACTTCTCAGCTGAGGTAGCAACAGTCTCCTGCAGTGCTGCAGGGTTAATGTGCTGCTGCGCTGTTTGTTGCAAGATGTGCATGTGTTTAGGAAGCAAAACCAACTCTTGAAGCATCAAACTTCTACATAAACCTGAATGTGATCTTCTCTCTATACACTATGATACCATCATTAATTAAAAGGTTGGACAGAGAGATTCAATTTTGGGGCACAATTTATCACACTGGATGGACACAGAAGGGGACAGAATTAGGCTGTTTTGTAAAATCTTGGCATTTCCAGCTCTAGAATGGCTGATCTCAGCAGCCTGAATAATGTCCTTTTACCACAGTTGGCATTGATGCATGCAAAGGTATACTGTATGTCTGCACTAGGATGTTGGTTTAATTTCTACAGAATTCTGTTTCCCTCGTAAGCTGAGACAAAGCTGTCTTACCTTCTTCTTGTAATAGGTACAGCTTCAGCTCGTAAGCTAGCACAGAGTACAGAATGGAACAAGGAGAGAGCCAAATTTGATACTTTTCCATCATCTTGGACTTTTTTTGGAGCAAGAAGCAGTATAGGAAGATAACTGCTCAGAGCTGGGATGGAAGGAAGAGGAATATTTTGGCCCTTTGGAGTTCTCACCAGCCAATGAGTTGTGAGGAGCAGTGAATTTGCAAGGTGGACCCATCCTGAACTGGGAAATGCAGATAAAAGATTGGGAGATGATAAAAAAATAGAGAAGATGGAAGCAGAAAAAAGATGCATTGCTGGAATAACATAGTAGTTGGAGGATATTGTGAAATGTTTTGTGGTGTGTGTTCTGTAAACTCGGATGTCTTCCATAGCTTGGAGAAGTTTCACCCCCAGACCAAGACTCTGTTGTACTAGATAGTGTTCAGGTGTAAGTCAGAAAGTCTGCTAATATCCTGAAGAGCAAGTACAGGATATGTAGTAACAAAGCCAGAGAAGATTTAATAAAGTTAATAGACTTTTCTGGATCTTTGATAGGTCTTAGGATGCCTGATAGGAAGAAGGTCTTATCAATTTTAGACCTTTAGCCTTTGTTAAGGGAAGAAGAATCAGTGACAGCTGTAACTTATCACAGTGTACAATGCCACATTGAATCGGGTGACCATAGGATTTAAAAATTAGATAAAAATTCAGATCCAATCCATCCAAAAGCAGGGTGACAGATTAGACACATTCCTTTGCCATATTAGTATAAATGTAGTTTTGTGCTATACTGGCATATTACAACAGAAGAGTTTTACCCTGAAGCAAAGTTTCTGTAGCACTGAACTCATGTTTGTGCTGGGATTCCCATCTGCAGGTGCAATGAGATCCTTGCTTCATTTTTACTTTACAAGCTCTTAGCATTTCTTAACATCTTAGAACTTACGTGCTCTAAGTATTAGGAGACCTTTTGTTCTAAACATAAAGTATTTTTTATATATATTTATGTTTATGTATGCATTGCATTGTATTATTTTGATTTTGATTTAATCAGGTGGGGTGGCAGCACTGATATTTTAGGTATAACTGTATTGTGGTGGATCTTCACAATTTCACTTTAAGACACTGCAGCAGCGGTGGCTCTATTATCATGTTAAAGCTCAGATGAAGACATTTTTCAAAATGTTCACAGATAATGTGTTAAAGTATGAATTTCTGCTTTCATAGTCTGATTTTAGTTCTACCCGATTCACTCTGAGGTCATCAAACTCACAATCAGTGAGTCACAATCAGTCTTTAGAAATGGACTGTACAATACAGGTTAGGGTGACTTACTGACCCTGCTGCAGGATCTGCTTAAAATGTTGAGTTGTAAGTTTAGAACCACTTCAAAGAGGACAAAAGAAATGACAAACTGTTAGAACAATTTCTCATAAAGAAGTTTCTTATTTCCTTGGGGGTTTTGCATGCTTTGCAGTGTTCTTTTTATTTGAAAGAAGTCTCCTGATTTAACCTCTTATTTTTTTAGAAGCATTTTTTAAAGGCGATAGAATGCAAAACATTTACTGCTAAAGGTCTATCTTCCTTTAGAGTGTTAGCATTCATTGACTTTTTAAATTTGTTACTGTAAATAAATTCCCCTCTTCTTCATAAACAGTGTTCTGCCTTCCACCACTTCTATGCTTCTGTGTGCTTTTTCTTATCTTGTTGGCAGCACCTTAGGTACAGTAGGAAAACCTGTGCTATCTGATGAGTCACTGAGGTTTTTGTGATAGAGCCCTACTAAACAGTACAGGAATAACATGGCACTCTTTACCAGCTGAATATAACTAGGAAAAGATTTCATATGCTTTAAAAGTAATTAATGCATGCTAATACTATAGCATACCATGAATAATAGTTATTTACACTTCCATGGTACCTGTCATCTCAGCAGCTCAAAACTTTGATTAGGGTGAAGTCCCATACCTGATATTCCCTGCCCTCAGGGTAAGACAGGCTGGCTCCCTACCCATTCCTTTCTCGCCTCACTCCACATTTGGTTGCTTCTTTTCCCCACTCCAGCTTTTTTGCAGTTTATGGAGAGTTCAAGCAGCTTCCCAGTGCAGCCTTGTGAATGAGGTGGTGCCTGCCTTGGAACAGGGCTGGGGGAAGAGAGCAGGGCCTCCTTTTTCCAGTGACTGTGAGCTAGTTATTTGGCTAGTTATTTAGCCTGTAAAAGTAGGCTGGTCTTTTGCATGGATGGTAGCATAGAACTAGAAATGTATTTCTCCCAGTTAGAGATACAATGGTGAAACACAGATGATGAAATCACTTTTTACACACCAGGTAAAAATCCTTTTTGGAGAGGCTGACACCATCTGTTACTAACAGTATAACTGCACTTCCCACAACCTGTTGACTAAAACAAATATCTGAAGGGGGGAAAAGCTTTTATTTTCTCTCCCTGTCTTGGGGAGGAGGAAGTGAAGGGAAATATAATTGTCCGCATTAGTTGATACATAAGCATAACCGTAATTTTGGAAAGGGGGGACGTTTGCATTAAAAGCTGTGTAAATCAGCTTGAAACTGAATTAAACAGGTGGCAAACCACTTGTACATAATGATTAACTGTGCTTATACAATAATTTATGTGAAAAGGCTGTCAAACCCTGATAACATCACATCTGCTACTCCTGCAGTATTGTGCAATATATTTTTATGCATTATTGCTTTGAAAAAAATAATTCAGTATTGTTGACCTCTATCCCCTTTGCATGGCACTGAAGTGAAATGTTTGCAGAAAGTTGAGTGTTCTGCCTATTGCCATCAATTCTGAAATATCTTATCTGTCCATATTTGATCATTTGCGTCAAAAATTCTGAAACTTTAAGTACTGCAAAATACCTCAACTACTACAATAAACACTTAGATTTTTAGCATAAAAGTGCTGTTGAAGCACTTTATTACTTATATGTATTTAAATTTACTACCCTGCTTACAGTTAGAGTCATACTGGAGTTTGCTTTAACTTTGACATTATTTTACACAAGACTTTTCGGGCTTTATCTAAATTTTATTTTGTGCATGTAAAATCAAAGGCAGATGCTTGTCACATGCTACTTTAAACAAGAAGTACCTCTAAGTCAGTAGACTTACACTAGTATAAACTGACACAAAGTCAGAATCATACTTGACAACATGCATTCCTATCCTGTACTTAAATCTGCACAACATGAATGTAAAGTATTAGCAAAACACTCATGTATGTACTTTGCCTGCTAACCCACTCATTCATCCTACCACTTAAATGAAAGGTTATATAGGAGCTCCTCAAAAACCAAAGTTCATAAAGGTTTACAAAGGGAAGCTGAAACTCAGGTCAGTTTATTCTCATACATTAGGCTGAAAATAGTGATGATTTAGGACCTGTTTCATGAGATGTTCAGCCAAGCCTTTTGTGAAGGAACTCCAGCTTCCTTCAGTTGGATGTGGCAGTCATCAGGTAATCCACAATTCAGCTATTCACCTGGAGTGTGCAGTGATATGTAAAATGAATCCCAAAGGGAGAAATCAAATTTGGTAGCATTTTTACATAGCTTATGGAGTTTAAGTTATTGCAAGGTGTTTGGAAATGGAGATTCAGATTCACTGAATTAAAAGAAAAATAACCATACATTTGAGTGAATTGTTAATAAAGGCTAGTATTTTCCCATTTACATCAAAGCAGCATTTTCCATTCACTGCTCTTAGGTGAGAATGTACTTAGGTAAGGTATAGAGAACATATTATTTTAGTGTTTGATGCAGCTAACCCAGAGACTTTCAGAAGACTACCTGTTTAATGATCTTTTAAGAAATATCACATTTATGCATATGTTTTCTTAATAAATAACTTTAATATATTATAATGTGATATACAGACCTAGCAGAAACATGTATTTACCTTGTAACTTGATGATTAAACACACTGGCATATCAAACTAAAGAAATAAAAATAGAGAAATTTATTTTAACTAGGAAAATCATGTTGTAAGCCAATGCTTTATCCTTTTCTGATTAGAGTTTTGTTATTAGGCTTTTTAAATTATTTAACTATAAGCCTAAAATTATCTTTTCCATATATTTGCATATTCTCAATCATCTTAAAGTGAAACTATTGGAAAATGAGGGTCAAATTAAGAAACACCATGAGAATCCCTTTTACATAACCTAAAGAATGTTTTTGTGTTCCAGTCTTCAGGGAATCTCCCTAGTGAACAGTGGAACTGTGGATAATTTTTTTGATATGCGTACCATGCACTGAGAACATAGTTGATGTGAATGCTTGACTAATAGCGTACCTTTATGTATCTTTGATTAAATATCTGCAAATGGTATATCTATAGTAGAGACCAATATAGTCATCGTACTGCACGCTATGTTGGTTTTTTGCTAATTGCATTTTCCCATTGTTAGTGTCCATTGGCAACAGAAATCTTAACCAGGATTCTCACAGTTGTTTCAGCTTGTGGAATAGTTTTGACTGTATGCAGTGACATGAGGGCTGAAACAACATCACTGTTTCTTGATGTTCATACAGCTGCCTGCCCCTGCGAGAGTGGCACTCCTTGACTCACATATCCCTTCCCAGGCCAGTGTTCCCACTGTTTGCTTCTGCAGTTTCTTAAAAGCAGTGAGCGGGATTCCCCTCTTCCCCTCCATGTCAAAAATGCTCTATCAGTTAAAGTGTAATACAGCAAATGGTTCTAAAAATCCTTACAATAACCATTATTTCAGTATTGCTACAGCTTTTCGCAATTAAAGCGTTACCAATTATTTGGGCAAGGTGCCAGAATAGAAGGTGTCATGATTTTATCCAAGTTGTATTTAGGGTTGATTTTTCAGTGCACAAAAGGAGAGGAGGGAAATTACAGTGGGAGTTAGGCCCAAACTTTATGCCTTTAAGTAGTGCCACAACAGTTTCAGTCATTCCTAGGGCAGAAGTGACAGCGATCTTTGGCAAATTTAGCTGCAGGAGTTCAGGACATTATCTGTGTCAGCTGTCTTTTGCTCCATGTTTCTGACAGAGGTTACGCTGCATGTAGCAGGAACACCAAACTGCCTGACCCTCGCTCTCTCAGTTCACAACCTCACATTGTAATACAGACTTACTTTTATTATGGATTTAAGTTAATACAAGAGACAACTGGGATGGCTGATATTCAGGCACCTGTTTCTTTCTAATGTTCCTGCTGCAGGAGTATTAACTTCTAGTTTGCAGGTGGGGTACATGGCTGGAGAGGTAATGTTTCCAAGAGCTGTCAAAATTTTTGCCAGCTTGTCTATCAGGGTCATCAGAAGGAATTATTTTCAGAAAATTTTAGCCACCCAACAGTTAAGTGTCCAGTTTGTTCGGTGTCTTAGGTTCTCTCTGAAGAGAAAGACAGGCACCTACAGAGGGTGATCTACCCTATGCTGTAGTACATATTCAAGAAAGGTAGGATGTATTGCCCTCTGGAGGTGCCCATCTCTCTCCATTGCCTGTAGAAGGAGCCTAAATAAAGAGGTTAGAGTAGTAACCTGATTTTTAGACAGCCAGTGATGGTTGAGATGAATTCCACCTTCAGTGAGTAAATATCTGTGGGATGAGACTCCCTCTAATAACATGCCAGCATAAATCAGGAGAAGCTTCACTGAAGTCAGTAGATGCTCACAGTTGCAAGCCATATTGAAATCTAGTCTGTGGTTTTCAGAGTGCATTCTTGTTGTTAAGAAGTTAATTTAAACCATTCTTATCACTGTGTAGCTCTGAAAAATTGAAAATTGTATTGTCAAGCTAGCTTATAGAGATAAAATCTTCTCTTCAGCTGAACTGAAAGTCGTCTAGTTTGGGAGCATTACGATAATTTTTGTAGCCATTTATTTATCTTTGTTTATATGTTTCCTTTATTTACATCAAATAAGCATTACAGCTTTGAGAACAGCACTCTATTATGCTCATAACATGACAGAGTTTAGCTAAGCTTTTCACATTCTTTCTCCAACAGTCCTGTATTATTTTCATGGGAGAAAAGACAAGGAAGAAAGCACCCCATTACAATGAATACAATCCTATTATAAAGAAATAGCGTTATTACAAAGAAATAAATTAGTGCAGAAAACCCTCAAAGTTGAAATTCTATTTGGAACTCCCACAAGATCTCAAATGTCCACAGATGAGTTTTAATAGCTTCTCAGGAAGAAAAAAACATTACTGAAAAAAAATACTATTCTAAGGAGCTTTGATTTGGAGAGCCGAAAGAATAGCATCTGAACAATGTTCCAGTTTTACAGCTGGCCCAACACGGGGCAGATGGCTGCTTGGATGGAAGTATCTGGAATTATCACAGTTCTTTCCATTGCGATTTTTTTTCCTCCCTGTTTTGTAGGCACAAGAAACTCCTGTGCAAATAAAATTCCAGAGCATCATTCTGATATGTCTCAGTTCCCATAATCATTTGATCTGCCTTTACTGCAAATGAGCTTTTTTAAAAAAAAAGTCTTGCCAAACATTGCAACAAGAAAATGTTTCTGTGTCAGACTGAATGTTTCAATCATTTGCTTAGAATTCTTTCAGGCTAATTCCATTTCATTGCAGAAGGCCCTGAGTCCTACCAAAGTTTTATGTTAAGGTTTTATACTAGGTCTTAAGCAATTCACAGAACCTAGTGAGAGCAAGCCCTTGCAGAAAGCTGAATCCCAACCCTTGTGAGCAAAGTCATTGGGCTCCCATGGTTTTTTTCAAGTATTTCTTTTAATCTTTCAGCATCTATAAATAATTCTTTCTGCACAGTCAGAGCTGCTTTATTATAAAAAGTAATTCTCTCCTTATGGCACAGAACATAAACATGCATCCACCAAAACTTCTAGTACATCATTGGTTATAATTTCTTGATAGTCTGTAGGCGTACAAATAGAATTACATGATAAGAGTACCTGTCCCTTTCTATCTGAAGTTCCACTTCAACCCTCATCAATCTTCAAAGTATTTATTGACTATCCTAAAATCACACACTGAATGTGAGTATAAAACCACGGTATTTGCGTATCTCTTGTCTTCATTGTAAAAAAAAAATCTCTCTTCAATAACAGACATGTTTCTTTTTCTCAAAAACATACAAGGAGTATAGAAAGATTGTTATATCATTTTTTTCTAAATTAGTCCCTGTAATTAAAATTAAAGCATCAAGGGACAGAATCTTATTTATATATATCCCTGGAAGCACCTCTCAGAACACTCTTTGAACAATGATAACAATATAAAGGGGATTTAATGTTTTTGAAATCTTTTCTGTAAACTCTCCAGGTTATCATAACAGGGCCAGGACTCCCCTTGGTACATTTTCTTACTTTTTAAATGCCAGGATGTTCCACTTCATAAGGAATGATGCTATGTTTTATTGTAGTTTCGTGTAGGTTGCTATGCCTGTCCTGCTGGGCTTGAGTTATCCACAGCTACTGTTTCTGTGTTGCTGGTTCTCTGCATTCACAGTAGAACAAATAGCATAACAATCAGTTAGAAGAGCTTCAAATACCAATCGCAGTGGAAACACTTCCAGTACGATTAAAATTCTAGCCTAACTCACATTTGATTTGGGGAGTCACTACTTCTTAACAGGATAAATGGAAGACTCCATTGAAAATATACATAACATATATTTTCTGTCTCCAGCTGAGCCTATATAGTCAGTTGGCCTCTGGACCCTTGGATTTTATATCTATCCCATCACTTTCCAAACTATAATTCACTCCTTGTCTTTCAGCACTATGCTAACATGAAGAGGCTTTTTTACAATACAAAATCCTCTGACAAATACATTTGATGACTCATAATTGTTCTGCTTTGTTTCTTGCAGTGATGCCAAGAGCATTATGTCCATTGTAGAGGAGTTGACTGAATTAACACATCATTAATATTAACCATATCTTTTCATTTAAAAAAAAAACTCCATTGCAATGTGTTTGTTTTCATAAAAATATATGACAGACATAAATCTAAGGTAATATATTCAATTGGTATTCAGAAAAAGACTAGAGGAAGAGACCTGCCCTCCTTTGTAAAACACTGGATTACAAGCTATGACTGCCCAAAATGTTGGCTCTGCCATGACTTCCTTTCTCTCTGTGGATGCCTCCATCTCTTCCAATTTCTTTGAGAAAGAAATGGTTCCTTGAGAACTTAGATTTCAGGGTTTGGTTTCCTCCGAGATGTTTTTTCTATTTTAAAAAGGTAGAAAAAGGTCTACTACCTTGTTATTCCAGGTCATGCTCTATTTCATCCAGTGTGTGTGAATTTTGCTCTTTTCTGCAAGTTAATAGAAGATGTTAATGTCCAGTTACTTGAACACTCAGAACAGCCACCAACTGTTTTCATATTGAAGGCATATTCTCCCACAAAAAGCCCCCATTTCTTTTGAAACTGGCAAGGAAAATCATTAATGGACTGCATTTCAAAAAGCACAGCAAAGCTCTGTGCTGATAGCTTAGCAACTCTTCCTGATTGGAAAACAGTTCACTTGGTTTAAATCTCCCCACTAGTTTTCTTGTATGCTATTCCTTTTGAGAAAAAGGCCCTCGTTTCTACGTTGTTATTGTACCTGATGGCAAAAGTCATGCCGACAAGTAGTATGGACAATTGTGCTTTTGGATAAACTGTGTAGATGTGTTTTCATTGTGCTTTTTTTAATACAAATATTGAGGGAAAGGAATTATAGCATTTGTTTTGAAGCAAATAGTGCCAAGGTAACAATCACTTTTAGGCCACAGGATTTTGAAGCAGGAGAGGACCTAGAACACAGACATGGGCACCATATTACTAAAGTCTCCTCTCCCCATTTGAAAAGCATTATGTACTACTGTGTATGCTTTGGTAGAGCTTCATCCTGCCCTCTTTGTCCTGGCAATGAACAGACTTCCTAAATCTGCGATGCTATTAAATACGATCAGTGTTTATTTTGAACATTGACCAGGATCTTTTTTTTTTCTAACAGATTCATTGCTTCCATTTTGGTTTTGCTTTTTTATATAATGTCTGGGCTCATTCCTTAGCTCCTCTTCTGGTTGCCATAAGGGCTGATGGCAAACAAACACTGGTATGGAAAAACAAAAGCTGATGTGGCTACCCTCCCTTTTGTAACCATTACTAGTAGAAAGGTAGTCTGCTGCTAAGCACCCAATGATTTCTATCGACTTAGTGTTAGAACAAAAATAGTACAAATAATAGTTTTAAAACTATTCTTGTGCATGCACATGCCTCATGGGTTTTGTTACTATGTAATGGTAATAAATGTATATGGCAAGATATTAAGTGTTGATAAAAGCTGACATTAACTTCTTGGTGCTTGCGATATAGCATATCCAGGTTAAAAAAAATAGCAGCTACTAATTACACTCTACCTCTTAAAATAAACAAAAATAAATAGAAATGTTGGTCGAAAGTAACAATCGGGAAATAATGGAATTAACAATGTAAACCATAGCCAGATCTTGTGATCTTGTTCCTAATCTATTTTTTCCAGAGATCACCACCAGCAGCTTGAGTCAGGATGTTATGTAATAACCTCAGTTGTCACTAAAATAGTATTTCTTTTATAAGTTGAGTTTCATCTCATCTGACTGTAGATGTCCCAGAGGTAGATGCTTAAGGCTACACCAGTTACTGCTGGTTTCATCTATAGTTGGAGAAGATAAAGAGAAGCAGTGTCCACAGAAGGGATTTATTTCATGCAACTTAGATATTTTTCTTTGGATGGAGTAAATCCCCACTGGAGGTGCCTTTTGCTCCTCCTTGGATATAAACAGAGCTGAGGATGACAAGGGTAGTCTCAGATATCCAGCTTTAGAGATGTCAAATAGAAGAAGATAAATCCACAGCCTGAACTCCTAATCCTAATGGTTACAGAGAAATTCTGAGAAATATAAATCAAGTATCTCCTGAAGAATGAAAATCTGGAGGCAAACCATACACCAGTCTATTACATTTTTAGCCATCTTCATGATTCTTATAGCCCTTGTAAAGAATTTCTTTGAAACTCTATTAAAATAGAGAGATCTAGACTGAAGGTTGGTGCAAACAGCCAGAATCCCCTGATGACTAGGAAAATTACTCTGCCTTTCACTGGATGTTTAACAGTAATTGCTTATTCCAAATCTGAGTGATTTCTTGATCACACATTTTAACATTTTCTTACAATGACCTCTTTAGCTAAGGACTTAGATCAGATACTTGTTTGTATTTTCTGCACTCATTGTTTTTCACAGTCGGTGACTAAGTTCCTGCTCTCAGCAGATGAGTTCCCTAGTCTGTATGTCCTTAATAAAAATAAATAAAATCTAATGACAAACATAGTTTTGTTCATTTTTAATTCTGCCTTTAGCATGTAGTCACTCAATATTTAAGAAGATACTTAGAATAAGGCTAAGATACAGCAGCATGTGTTGTTTTCTGATTCTTTGTATATAAATATTTCCGGTACAATTGTCTCACAGGTCTCTGGAACCAAATACATTAGTCCATAAGTTTCTGTTGTTGAGTCTGCCTCTGAGCACTGAATATGAGAAGTCAGTAAAACACTGTGAAAAATATTGCAATACAATGGTAGAGACAAACACGGAACCCTTGACTGTCTCAGGATTGTTTGTATTTTGATCAAGTTCTGTGCTCTTCTAAATTATTCTTTGTTTAATTTTACAATATGGAATAAGGTTCTGGTGTTGTGTGGTTGAGCTGACATATCAGAGAGCAACTCCTCCAAGGCATGGGACTTGTCTGATTGTTTTACCAGAGCCACTCAGTTACTTTAAATCTTGTGGCTATGATATCTTTCCCACTGCTCAAGGCTACACTGAAGACTACGAGCATGTTCCTGAGGATCTTGCCCATTACCCTGTACTTCTTTTGCAATAAATGGTTATGGACATACTAAATACCACAGCTTCAGATAGCTTTTAGTCACTCACAAAAGCATTTTGTTGCCCATAGTTATTCACCATGAATTTTAGACTTCAACTTCTGCCACTTAAATCTACCGATATTGCCATAAAGAAATGCCTAAAAAGAAAATGCTTAATGCAGATGTTACTGACTGCTGGGACCACTACTGAAATCATCCTAGCTCTCTGACACAAACTGAGAGAGATTGGAGAAGATGTTTAGGCAGGGACCAAAGCTGTAGAGATTTTACCTCCGAATAGTTTGTTATAAACTTATTGCATCCATTTGCTTCCTAGAATACAAACTTATCTGTTTTAAGCATCTTTTGCATATTACTTCTTTAAGCTATCTTTAGCCAGTACTAAAACAAGGCTTGTTTGGATATCATTGTTTACACTATTTTAGATTGTTTTGGCCATTGATATGTGCAGCCAAAGTTGGTAAAGGCAGATCCAAGGAAATAATAACCATCCTGGAGCTTTTGTGGCTTCTCAGATCACAATGACATTTCATGCTTCTGTTACAACCTGCTCCCTTTACATCCTCGAAACAACGTTACATGCCACATGGCCTTTTATACCGAAGTTCATTCCTTTGTGTGCTGATAGTGGCTGGTTTTTGCAAACACATTTCTTGCTCAAAGCAGAAGCATCTTATCTGTGCTTCCCCCCCCTTTGTCTCTGATATGAGAATAAATTAGCCTCCTGTTTTGCTCACCTATACTTTTTGGAATGCACCTCCACCATGGGAACAGGCAGTGATCACCCACATCCTTTATATGGGAAGGAGTACTTGTCCAGCCATATCTTGGCTACAGGGAAGATGGACCAGGAAAGGTTAAAGGAATTCTATTGTAAAAAAGATCAGAAATCATTGCTTTGTGAAGTGCAGCTCCAGAACACCTGACCTGAAGCATTAGATACTGGAAATATTGACAGAGGGTGCTCATTAATGGCATAAAATCTCTGAGGTAGGGACATTTTTGATGCATATAGTCCATGTGTTTTTTACTTTTATTGTTTCATACAACTTTGCTTTATGGGAGGTGCAATATCAGGATTGTCAGGGTCACGTGTCCCATTTTCATAAGATCAATTTTTCAAACTATTCTTAGGAGCCTAACTTTAAGTTTCCAGTTTTGAACTCCAAGCCCACAAAGTGGTGTCCTTTGTGCATTTGGGTGAAAAAACTTTTTTCTGAAGTATCTGGGAAGGTCTGTTCTGTGCAGGGGAAGGGGCACAAAGATCCCTGTACAAATACTGGCCAAACTATCCTGAAACTGGGAGCAGTGCAGCCACAACAATGAAGCTCTGTGTCTGGAGTTAGTATGTTCTGCTGCATGACAGGTTTTATTAAATCAGATATTTAACCACAGATGATTCAGGCAGTTTCTTACAGCACTGAAAGTTACCCTGCTGACTGTGCTTATGCCAGAGACCAGAAAAACCAGGGTGGCTGCTACTATTGAGGGTGGCATCAAAAATGTGCTTCCTCCTTGCAGCACCCATCATGGCTGCCATGCCTCCATCACTCCCTCAGTGAGAGCAAGGCTTCCATCCCCTGATCTGCTGCTGGCCCCCTATTCCCTCTGGCTCTCCTCCTCTCATGCCAGGAGCAGTCCAGCTCCCCGGGCCACAGGCACCTCTGCGATGAAATGCTCTGAGCCTGTCTTTCCAGAACAAGTATCTCTGTGCAGTATTACACTGTGCCATGTACATGGCACAGATCAGTCTGGAATGAGCTTTATGGAGCAATGCAGAGATGTGCCCTCAAAGACACGAAGAGTTAACACAGTGTAATTTTCCTAATAAAACTAAAGGGAATGCGTCATTTTTTTATAAGCTATGGCAGGCTGTGTGACACCATGTAATTTTTGAGGAATTTTATACTTTGCAAGGAAAACAACAATACCCAGTGTCTTTTTAAGACTGTTTTTTCACTGCCAAAACCATCCATTTGCTTAGTCCTGATTGCAGTAGTAAACATTGCAGTGAAGATATTTAATGATGACTACAAAGATTCTTTTGTTTTACCTTGTAAAGGGACTTTTCAGAAGTTTACTGAGCATTCATCCGCATCTCAAGGAAATGAAAACTATTGTGTGGTACATATTTGCCAAAGTAGATCTTACAGGAATAAACCCAACAGAAAAGCAAAAGTAAGCAGTAGACAGCCATACCGCACACAAATTATCCCAAATGCTTCTATGGCACATTTGATAATAAGGAGAAGTAAATTATTATCTCTGTGTGGCACGTATGGGTAAAGGAAGGAGCTATCACTGTATTTGTTAGTGCTAAAGCGCCACCACTGAGAGAAAGTAAAAAGCTTATCAAGACCCCAGTTCTCCCCTGCCATCTGGCTGCACATGTTGAGAACCAAGAGCAACATCCCTGAGTCTGATATAAGAGATGCCCATATTGTAGGCACCAAGTAAGGGATCCTGAAGAAAATTGTCTCCTGGAAGTATGATTCCCTTTTGGCACTCTGGCTGGGAAAATGTGGGTATGCATCAGTCCTTGCATACAGTCATGTTCAAATTCACCAAGTACAACTGAAAGACAAAGTGAGGACTAAAATGAATGGTGACCATCAAAAATCAGCTTCTCTTGAGATTAGCTCTTGCAAGTGACATAGCTCAGGCACTGCTGCTTAGTTCAGGAAAATTGAAATGAATGACCTTTATAGTAAGTCAGGTTTCCTCATTCAGTTTAAAAAAGGAAACTCTGGTCCCAGCTGTAGGGCTTCCCTTCAGTAGTGAGAGAACTAGGAGTAACATAGGGTGTTGATCTATGTAGGAGGAGGATCTGACCCTTAGTCTGAGTTTAGAACAGGTCGGAAGACCATTGGCCCTGTGTTCTGCTTCCCCCCAGCTTTGTCATGCAAAAGCACTGCCTAGTTTGGAAGCAGGAGTTCCCTGCTGTTATGCTGACTGTTCCTGGGAAGCTTAAGTGCCCCGGGAATTTCAGGCTGCTCTTCCTAGACATGAGGATTCGTAGATACCTGTTGGCACCTGTTAGCGCCTAGACCTTTAAGTCCTTGCCTAAGGCAGAACTACACAAACTCTGTGAACAGGAGTCATTCTAGGGGAGACTGACCTTCATGACTGACAAAGTGGAGACAGGAGGTAAAACAACCTGCAGCTGGCATCAGTCTCCAGAGCTGGCACAGACACTGACATTGGAGGCTATGGCTGGATAATTGCTTTGGACCAAATACTGCAGCTTATTCTCCAGCCTCAGCTCTGTCACATGCAAGGAATGACTTCCTGCGGACTTGCTCCATGGGCTGCCTCCCCTCTGAAGGAGGACCACCGTAGCCCTGCTGTGTTGCATTGCTTATGTCTAATAAGGGAAGGATGTTGTCTTATTATTTTTTTTCTTCTTCTTCTTCTCTCTAGCCCATCATTTCATCAGCTACTCTGAGTTATTCTTCCATCAAAGTAACTTATTTTCTCCCTGTCCTTTCAGAAGCATAAACCTATTTCCTGGCTCTGTGTAACTGATTTAAATGCTTGCTTTTCTGAAGCACCATACAATTTAATAGAATCCTTGACTGCTGCATATGCTAGTTATTGTTATTGCTACATTGTACTTAACTACATTTTTTAAAACTATTTTCTTATTGATGGGTATTGCAAGCCATTCTTTCACAACTATAAAGGAGATGGTCAATTGTAATAGAAGTAATGTAAGATATGTTTCATCTTTTTGAAAAACAGCATAGAAGAGCACATTGCAATATATACTCAGATTTTGAAATGATGGAATACAGGAATTGGAGTCTCATGAACCTTAAGATTACTAATCGAAAGGCCACTTAGTTTTTAATGCCATGTTTTTTAAGATGATGTTAAAGGCATACTGTGTAGTAAGCATAGCCAGTGCTGGACACTTGGGAACATTGTATAGGTACATACAAAGTTATTTTGATGGTTAAACAGAGATATAGATTGCATGTGATTTTTAAAAATGCCTAAGTAGATTAAGCATGCCACTCCCCTATATTTTGGTGGCACTGAGGCATATCTATAAATCCCAGTGGGTACCTTGTAGCATTTTTACACATCTAAACGTGTTTTGAAAATCTTGCTTAGAGTGCTTTAGGAGCAAGTTACAGTGGAGAAGACTTGCTAAGTAGCAACAGGGAACTTTCAAGCCCCTGCTCACCCTTTGCTGCAAGATATTAAAAGGCTGAATTAATAATAGAGAGTTTGAGATAGTATTGAAAGAAAAGTGGGGAATACAATATAAGGGAGTGAATCTAGGCTCATATGGAGCAAGCTTTAAGATCATATGAAAAACAGAACAGGAATAGGAAGCATTTCACCTGACTTCATGCTTCACGGCAAGAATTCCTGTGAGTGAACGCTTGGGAGCTCAGTGCTGAAATGATGATCCATCTGCTCCATGCTATGTTATATCTGATAAGTGGTGCAAATGAGTATGAAATTCACTCCTGCAGAGCTCCTGAAAATGGTGAAACATTTCTTATATAACCATAGAATAAGAAAGCAGGCACATAGTTACTAAGGGATAAATTGCAGGCACATTTTCCTTATGTTGTTTTAAAAGAATAAGGATTAAATATATACAAAATATTTTACAATAAGAAGTTCTAAGAGAAAAATTACATATGGAATATTGTGCTAGCAGTAAGCATTTTCACTCACTAGTACCACAGTTGATGTGTTGAGAATAGTAGAAGGACTATTTGCAAGTGTTTTAACTCATTGCCTGTTCTGATCCTGCGCAACTGCTAGAGAAGGAGATGGAAGAAAGTATTGTAACAGAAAGCTACTTAATTCATTCCCTCTGAGAAAACATATCAGAGAGAGGTTGCCTGCTATGTTGTGGTATAGTCCCCTCAGAGAGGCTATACCCACAACAGTGTGGGGT
This sequence comes from Apteryx mantelli, assembly GCF_036417845.1. Lineage (NCBI taxonomy): Eukaryota > Metazoa > Chordata > Aves > Apterygiformes > Apterygidae > Apteryx > Apteryx mantelli. Next base: position 134,513,711 of record NC_089979.1, on the reverse strand, counting down.
TGGTCAATAACAGTGACTACATGGAATGGAAAGCTGGTGCTGAGGACCTGAAGACCTCATTATATACATTTCAGAGGGTTTTTTTTTTTTCATTTCAGACCTGTTCTTGTCTGGTGCTGCGCTCTGCATGACCGCTAGCAGTTAGAGCACTGACTGCTCTGCTAGTGCAGTCTCCAGTTTAGTTTCATCCAGAAGGAATTTGATACTCAGATTGCTCCCCAAAGCAAGCAAAAACTAACTGACTGTCTTGCGACATTTGCTATACAAACACAATCCTAATCCTAACTCAAATCCCAGTGTAATGCACTCTGACCTACTTTCTGGTGGCACAAATGGCAAAAAGCCTGCTGCTCAGAACCTCAATTCTGTAAACTTACTATATCTTGGTGGTATTTCAAATACCAGGATTTCATCTGAGTATTGGTCTGGCATTCCCGGAGTGCTGACGCCTAAATATTGGGCTTACGTGTAAGAGATTTTTTCATGTGGGTATAAGAAACCTTGAAGAGTTTTTTTCTTTCTTTTTTTTTTGAGTATGAGTTTGTGTAAATTAAGCTCTTAGGTTGACACAGCTAGGACTGAGTGACTGATGGAATTGTACAATGGGAATGATGATCTTCCATTGCTCTTTGCGTGATCCTTCCCTGGGCCAACTACAGTACATTCACGACCAACATCGGCTGACAGCACTGTTGTGAAATGTTGTTCACAACATCCACTCAAGAAATTTCAGCTTTTGCCAAGCAAGCTGCTGGCCTGAGTGCAGCACTATAGCTAGTTGTGGAGAGTCAACAAGACTTGTTCAAGCCTCCTCTGATGGTTCTGGGTGAATGAGTTCATACTGGCAGGCCCTGTGAAGGCAGGAGTTAGAGCAGCATTGAAGTGTAGCATGAAAATGCTTTAGATATAGCCTTAAAGCAGTCTTTTTAATAATCTTAGGGTAATGATGGAGAATCTTCCACTGTTAGATGGGAAAGTAGGCTTGCTAGAGATTATGGGAAAGTTTAGGAATCCTGTTAGTTTGGCATTGTTCTGTTATAGATGGGGCCTCTGAGGCACAAAGTAGTTAATGAGTTGCTTGATGTCACACATTGACTGAGTGGACCTGGTCATAGAAATTAATGTCCTTGAGCCCAGAATTACTATTTTATTTTCCTGACCCACCTGCTCCAGTTCCTGCGAAACCTACTCCAGCTGACCCTGCTTAAAGCAGGGTTGGACTAGATGATCTCTGGAGGTCCCTGCCAACCTCAATCATTCTCTGATTCTGTGATAATTCTATAGTTTTCTATGATCCGTGTTTTTCCCACAGATTTTATAATTCTGGAATAAACTGTTCATAAAGATCTGACGATCTTTTATTTCATGCTTTTTAAAGCTCAAAATATCACACAGATGCAGATACTATGACTCCTCAGTGGCATCCTGAGGCTATGGCCAGAGGTTCATGAAAGGCACAGACACAAATATCAAAGAATTCAGCTTCATTTGGGTTCTTGGATAACATAAATTAACAGCCTAACAGGAAATACCTTTGCTTATGCATGCAAATTAGAAGGTCAAAAATCTGCCAAGATCTGAGTTCAGAGACCAGCTTCACCTAACACAGACAAGGAGATGAAATGCTAAGTCAAGCAGGAGCATTATAGATGTTACTGATATATGTCAATATCCTCATACATCACATGGTTAAGCCAAGAGGAACTGAGAAATCCATATGATTACTAAAGAAATATATGAACTTAAGGCTTTAAGTGTACATTCTGTTACTAATTTGGCTTCTCCAATGATAACATTTATTTTAAATAATATTTTACTTTTGATTTAGAGAACACTCTATTTGAGTTGTGTATATGAATCAAAGAATGAAAAAATATATTCTTTGGTCTACATTTGAGTATTCCCTTATCTAATTTAAATCTATTATGACCTATTAATATATGGTCATGTCATTGGCAATGGGTATAGTCTAACTGATGCAACTGCTTCGTTATTTTAAAAACTTCCGAAGTACTACATACTCCTAGGAAAATCCACCTCTCTGCTTCTGCTAGATTCTTTTTTTTTTTTTTTTTTGTATTCATACTCAAAGTATAACTGTATCCAAGTTTATAGACTATCCGAACTGGTCTCATCTCCCAGCCCTTTCACTGGCAACTCTCCAGAGTATTCCTGGAAGCCTCTTAGAGTCAAGAGGAATGGGAAATCAGGTTCATAATGCTCTACATTCCTGCCAGTGAAACTCAGTGAGGAGAGGCTGTTAGCAGGGAGTATTTTTGAGCCATCCCTTAGCTGTAACTGAACACATGAGCACTCTGATGTGGTTCGGCACAAAGCCAAAAAAGGCAATTTAGCACATTGCTGAAACACATGAGAAGTGTTCTCGCGGTCACTTACAGCTGAAAAGTCAACATGCAGCAGGGACCAGCTGCTTACGGAGCCCCTACTGCTTGTGAAGCATCACCTCCCAGATAATGTGGTTACTGCGTGTGTGCCCCTCAGCCGCCTCAGCGCAAAGTCAAGTAGCCCGGTCCCCCACACCAGCAATGTACTCTAATCTGCTTGACCTCTCACTGAAATGGGAAAAGAAGCTCCTACACTGTCATCAAGATTCATGGGGGAAAAACAGAATCTTCTACTAGAGCATTAACGTAGCTGGATAAAACAGGCAGACTTTGGGGTATGCAGTCCCTTGTTCACATCTACTTTGGTGCCAAAAAGTTTAGATGCTTTTTCTAGATGATATGATTTGGTCTAATGAAAGCCACAGCCTTTCCCTGCAAATGCTTCTTTGCCTGTAGCCTTAGACTATCATGACTGCAGTTACATAACTCCTGTCATCAGCAAATGTCCCTGACTGTATCAAGTAGTAATGGGACAGAGCAACAGCAGGACAGAGGGTGAGCCAAGGTCTGAGTTCAGACTTGAATCAAACATGCACTGTAGATGTACATTTTGATTTTCTATTCAACATGACAATAAATCAGGAAAGCAACACTGAAGTTACTGGAATAAAATGAATGTAAAGTAAGTGTAAACCAAAGGTGATTAATATCTCTTTGCTTTTTAACTGTTACTATTTTTTCCTTTTCTGTATATCATATATTTAAACTGTATCTTGCTAACACTATGTGGTAGACCATGCTCTAGATGAGCCTGAGTTCTCATCTGTGTCCTGGCATCATTCTTTCTCTTACTGCTAATAACTTTGAAGAATTTTTTGACTGGGAAGTAAACCATAATAAATAACTGAATGTGTCTGGAAGATAAATGACTTCTGTTCCACTAGTGAAAAGAAACTAAACACATCAGAAATGAAACAAAAGCATATGACAGTGTTGTATTCATGTTCCTTCTATTTAATTTGAAAGAATGACCCTTTTGTGTTGAAACTGTACTTAAAAGTATTATAATTAAATGTTGTATTAGCACGGTACATAGCCCACTGTGGTAAGCACTACGTTAGCAGGAAATTTTTGCAGGGTTAATCAGTTCTGTGGTATTCCTTCTAGCTCTATTTATTCTTTTCATACCAACCTTACCTGTTCAACATTCTTTCCACTATTTCTGTTCTTACAACTTCTCAGTTATTGTATGCACTCACTTATTAATCTTTTAGAGTATTAAGGAGAAGCATTATTTTCTGATCGCAGTATCTAATTGTGTCTCCACTACAATAGCAACTTTTAATGGTGCCGATATTCTGCTATCTTTTCCAAAATACATAGTCTAACTAATTATTGTAGCAGTCTATCTAAGTAAGGAGCAAAAGGAGAGATATTTAATGCCCCTCTGCTTCTTGTTGCTGTGACACTGTATAACAAAGACAGCTAGAGAAGGAGCATCTGGTTCTCTCTCTTACATATTTAAAGTGTTTTTTGAGTCTTTTTGCCACTGACAAAACATTTCACATGTTTATCGGATAGAGAACTGTGAGAGAAAGGAAAGAGATCTGCTCACCGGAATGCAACAAATTGCATCAATATAGAAATTGCATCTGGACTATTCCTAAGGACATGACTAGATTCAGCCCCAGGTGATCCATTTCTCACTTCAAGTGAGAATTATTACAAAAATTCAAACTTAAATCAAATATGTTTTCCAAGTGGCTAAATCAAATGGTTTTGAAAGTTCCTGCTCTGGAATTTGTCAGGAGGTGATAATGATTAGATAAGCAAAAACATTTTTATTGCAACAGCAAGGTTCTCAAACTAAATTTCCCTCTTATGAGATGGTTGTCTAAATAAGTTTAGGCTATAATTAGGCATGAATTTATGTGCTTCTAGAGGTTGGAGGCCCCAAACTCAAAATAGAAAGCATAGAGCTAAAGGCATATCTGTTCAGATTAGGGCACTGAATTCAGGGTTTGATCTTGAAAGATTCTGAAAAACCCACTGGTGGCTGGGTACTTAAAATACCTTTAACTTTACTCTCCTAAGCATGAAGACACCCCTCGAAAGATGCTAAGGTGAAAGATCTTCTGTCTAAGAATTCTATCATAAATTGAATGCTGCCTCTTTTTCCAGAGTTACATCAAATTTTCTCAGTGTTTCTATCTTCAAAAGTAAATGGTCTGCCTTTCATACTGAAAAAAGGACATTCTAAAAAATATAGTATTGAACCCCACCATACTGTGTATAAATGTCTCACTAATTAATATTGCATAGAGTCTGGGGGTTGCTCTTCCGCTTACTATGCAAGATCTGTTCTCTAGTAATGGGAGTTATAGTTACTTATTAAATGAAGAGCTGATCTCCTTTCAAGCTGCAGTTTGCAGTGCAGTGGGTTAAAATATATAACACAAGTCTCACTTTCAAATTTCATAGGTGACAGCTTGGCCCTGTTGAAGTCAATTAAAATTTTGTCATTGATTTCCAATGGTGAGAGTATTCTACAATACAACTTTGGACTGCAAAACAAATCAATATTATTTTAAGACTTTACTGGCTGAATTCTGTTTATGTTTAATTCCCTTGGTCCCTTCATGTAGATCAAGAAAAATTCATTCAGAGAACTTGTGGACTGTTAGTTTAATGAATGTGATTTAGACATGAGGCAACAGCCTAAATCATATGCCATTGCTTTCATTTCTCAGACTTCCATTTTATAACCAAGGTATTTTTTAGCACAGCAAAATGAAAAATACACATACACTCCCATGCAAATCCAGGAACATCAAACAAACTAAACCAGGCATCCCTTATATTTTGTTGATTCAATCGTTTTTTTGTGTGTGAATACACAATATAAATAAGTTTTAAATGTACGTGCCCTCTCCATCATTAGAAAATGAGCAAAAATGGGTCATTTTAAAAGAATGGTCAAGAAACTGTACTACAGAAAATCAATTTGCAGACTGACACCTTGCCTGCTTAGTTTTTAGTTGGAATTGTTTTCCCCAACAAAGTTATCAATCCCTGCAAATAGTAGTTTAAAGGATACACTGGCATCATGTATCATATATGCACTTCACTAAGTTGCTATGAAATTGAACATGTATTTTTATTTTAGAGTATACTAATTTTCAGATTTACAACATACTTTTTTTTTTAAAAAGGCATAACAATTTTATAGCATTTTCAGTTCAGGAGATTATTTAGTTCATAATAGCATTGCATCAAACAGGGTGGGTGAGCTGCATTTGAAATGGACAAGATTACTTCAGCTACTGTGTATTACTATATATTTGGAGCATAGTTTTAGAAAATTCAAAATAACCAATTCTTTAGAAAAAAAAATTAAAGATATTCCTTGTATAGTTTTGCTTTTAAGCTCCAGAAATACAGTCTGGCTATTTGCCTGCTTTGTAAGATAGAAAGAAATATATTTGTCCTGTATTAAATGCAGTGTAATATACTCCATATAATGACATACAGAATAGGTGTTTGTGTGTTGCATTTTAGACAATGTTGTTGCTGTACATTTTATCCACACAATGTATATAATATACTTCAGGGTGGGAATACATCCAAGGTATTCACAACACACATACACTCCAAATATTTGGACCACTATGAGATGTTAAAAGTGAGTTACTTCATGAGACAGATCACACACTCTTGTTTCCCTATGAAAATTAGGTGGTACCTTAATTAATGCTGAATTGCAGTGGAATTCCATGAAAGTACTTACGACATTCACAAGACTACAGAATGAGTTAATTATGATCAGTGTTATTACAGTGAATACTAAATGAATTAATAATGCTGGCACACTTGAAATGAAGAGTTACCAAGGATTGTGGTAGAACACATAAGGTTAAATATTATATGATGAAAGGCATTACGTGCTCAGCAGGGAGGAAAAAAAATCAGTCTCTGCAGCTCTAGACTTGCAAGTATAGTGTCTGTTAGCATCACACAGGTTTCACATTTGAACAAGTGAACTGTACATTTTATTATGGGAGCAAATGTTTAGGAACACTAACCATAGCTTAATTTTCCAGATGGAGAAAAATATACCCCATAAATAAACGATATTTCATAACAGAACTTCTCTTGCAGATGGATTTTTTCTGAGTATCTATAACGTTAAAACAGTTCGCTGATTGGAAGCTGGAGAAAGAAAGAACATCTGAATCTCTTAGAGCATGCTGCCCCAAGTTATGCTATCGCTTACCAGACCCTATCTACCCTAGTTGTAAAGAAACTGTGAAATATAATAACACAACTGTACCTAATAATTTATTGCCTAATAACCTCCTGAAGATAACCTGCATCAAACTTGTTGTGATATTTGTGTTTAGATACAATAAATGCTGCAAAAATTCAACAATCCATATCTATCACAGATTTAGTAAGACGTGAAGGTACAGGTGGATTTAATCAGACATCATTATTTTTATTCCTACAACTCAAAAATATGCATAAATGAATTTATGGGTATTTGGCAAGGAGTGGGAATTTTGTTTATAAATACTGAAACAGCTGTTGGCAAATTTAAGAGTAAAACCAAGGAAAACAGCTCTTAACTTATACTAGTCAGGCTTGCATTAAAGGAATTATTATTCCCTATTAGGACCAGACAGAGAGCCATGTCCACTTTCAGCACCTTCACTGAAGCCACGGAAGTGATTCCAAACTCAGAGGCACAGAAGAGAGAGAACAATTTGCCCTCTAATCTTTGACTAGTTCTTCATCGGCTCTGGTATTGTCTGTAATTACAAATACATATTATATTGTAATTTCCTGGGGTATTAATATAGGCTAATGGATAGAATGAGGACTCACTACGCTTTTCTCTACCTTAACCCTTAGCATTTTATTTTTAACTAGAAATGCCTATACTGCTTAGTGCATGTGCACCCATCTTGAAACGTACATGGCATGCTTGACGTTTTTGTTGAACAGACTCAAGCACATATTTAAAGTTTGGGTAGGCTTAAGTCCTGTGTCCTTCGGTGCTAGTATGCGGCATTGCTTTCCCAGGTTGATTTTAGAGGTTTTAGCAGGCTCTTTCTACTTTACACAAACACACGTGTGCTCCATAATGTTTGATAGTTCTGCATACAGCACTAGCGTCAAGTTCACATAGTCTGCCATCTATTTGAAAGTCTCAGTTTGCTTCGAATTGGGATATTAAGTCATTTGTGAAGTTTTATTATCTATCAAGGACTCCTTGTGTGTTATGGCTTCCTTAGATTACTCTACTCTATTTCAGTGCATTTCAGACAGATAGGCTAAAATATCTAGTTTGCTCTGAATATGTTCCACTTCAAGTTCTAGATTTAAATGTGATGATTTTGACTTGAAAATTACTGAACAACAGAAATCAAAATGATGAGTAAAATCAATAGCACAGCATTGACCGACACCAAGAAACTAACCTATTTATGACCTGGAAAAAATATTCTATATGGAACAGCAGAGGTGTCTGACCCGTCTAAATTTATGATATTCAAAGTAATCATTTTTAAACGACTAGCCAGCATAAAACTCACCTTTACTGAGTAAGTGCACTTTTAACTCAGAGTAAGTTACAACTTTTACAGATAATTTACAGTTTTGAAAGTATAACTAACAGCTGACTCTGTACATCATAAGCTTAATCTTAGTATCTGACTTTATCAAATGATGAGGTTCTCTTTCATTCCTGCACTGTGTGTTATTGTAGAAATCAGTAACATTTCCAATAAATTATAGATTGACCAGTACTAAAGACTCCACTGAAACCACACTCGGTTGTCTCCTACTCAGCCCTTTCAAGCTTCTCTTAGGGTCCTTTGAAAGCCATAGAGCGCCCTCTGTTGATCAGAACATATTCCTTTTATATATTAAAGCTGTCACACAGCAAATCTTACAGTTTCTTCTTTCCAAGGCTTCAGTAACAAAAATAATGCAAATTTTGCAAAAGTGAATGTTTTCACTTAAACACTGGTGTTAGGATACAGAGGTACAAAAAAAGTAGAACTAACAGCTTGACATACTGCATTATTATTTACTTACATGTAATGCTGAATGGAAAGATACATATCTGGTGAGAGTTGAAAGCACTTTCTTCCGTGCATGTATGTGTATGCACATGTGCATTAATACACACGGTCACAGACACATTTACACATGTATTTATATTACTACAATGAAAAATAACATTTTTAAAGACTTGGTGCAAATACCGATGCTAAATATTGCAAAATCCAGTGAGTAGTAAAAACTGTTTGGTAAGTGATGATTACTTAATCCTCCCATGTTCCCTCAAAAAGCAAAACAGATGAATGCAGCTTTTAGCTTCTATGTTGTCTCTGCATGCCACAGAAAAATTGATGGCCTAGTTTGCTGGTGGCTCTTTCAAACTAAGTTACAGCAAGCCTTGATAAAACAATAAATTTTACTGCAATTTTTGAGCAGTAATTCATAGAGGGATGAGAATAGTTCATTTTCTTCACTTTTTTCTTTTTTCATCTCTCGTTAGTTTGTTGCCTGAATAAAAGCATCGTTATGTTTAGAACTGTTCCATATGTTAATTGGTTGAGGATGTCAACACTGAAAATGATTGTTTTGCATAAAAAATTCTTATATAATAATATATTCTCCTATGTCTTATTGAAATGATGAGAATAGAATCACACATCATGGTGAATTTTAATTTAAATAAAAGTAGATATTTAATATCTTAGTTAATGAAATAGTTTAATTTTCTTTGCATCTGTAAAATTGCATAGATAATGATTCATTTCTAGAAGTAATTGTTCTATGCTATTTTGTAATAAATGAGGGTCCACTTCCCTTTTTTCATTGCTGTTTGAAGATGTAATAAAAGAAGAAGAGTTGTACAGTTTAACTTCTTTTGCTGAATTATGACTTCAATACTAAGGGTTAGGGAAACACATTCTAATGCTGAATGTTTGTGTATTCAGAAATATGGTGGTAAATATAAAAACATACAGACAAAACACATTTTATATCAGGATAAATTACTAGTAAATATAGACAGTGAGTGAAGCATTAACATTTATTTCCTAACATAAAATACACAAAGTTAAGTCAGAAGCCTGAAAATTAAAAAGGAAAATACAGAAAATCTGTTCTCGAATGATTGTACCCCTTGCTTGCATGTTTATTCTCCAAATGTGATTTTTTTTCTAATGCTATAAGTAAAACATGTATTCATGAAACCAAGGTTTTCCTAAATTGAGAATATGGTAATACAAAATCTTTTTAAGTACATTTATCATACCATTTTTGCATATAATCTTGCTTTTGTCAGGTCCACAGATTAAACCTATTTCAGCTATAAATTGAAAGATCTTAGATATGTTTTTATGGAGAGGAAAAAAAAATAGGAAAAAATGGGAAAAGAAAAACACAAGAACTTTCTGGGAAATTAGCAATCTCTGTTAGTATTCATATTGATTTTCATTTATTTTCTTTGAAATCTTGATGCTATAGCTTCATAAAAATTTTTGGTAACTACTATTAAAAAGTAAACTAATTTTTTAAAGATATTTAATAATATATATAAAAAAAGAATAACAATATTGCTACTGTTTTTTGAAAGACACATCTCAAATTAATGAAAAACACTATAGTATACATTCCTTAACTGAAAGCGGAAAAAATGCTTTGGAATGTGCATATTTAAAATGGGTTTCCTTTTGCTTACCAAAATCATTTTTATAATTTACCTCAAAATAATGGAATTAATATGTAAGAATCACTTTCAAAATAGAAGATCCTAATAGCAGAATATTCCCATGACAACACAAAATATTTATTACATTCCTGTTTTAAATCTGTCCAAGTAGCCACAAGAGGGCACTATGTTTTTGTTTGTAACTTTTTTCAGATAGTACTTTTATACAGCTATGCCGATTTACAAGTAATATCCATATTTTTCCTTTTTCACTATTTCAAAGATAAAATAGTATGTTTTATCACTGAATATAATGAATTGATGAAATGTAGAATCAAAAAGGCGTAATGAGTGACTCTGCTTTCTAACTTTGCTCACTTGATTGATATATCTCTCTCGTCACCGCATTACTAGAGCTTTCACAAACAAAACATTTTGTTGTGTCAAGTGTATATGATGCACCTAAACTGACCACTGACTAGATTCATGTTACACAGAGGTGTGAACCTGGGGGCAGCATTAAGCAGAAACAGGACTTGCTCCAATGATTCGCCTAGGAAGTGAGGTGTACACATTCTGCATTAGCTGAGGAGACAGGGACGGCACTGACAGAAGATGGTGTGGGTGTAATCAGGCCTCCATAAAATCTTCTCTTTGCTGTTGAGCTATGCAGTGACTGTATTATACAGCCATTATATCTGTTTCTGAAATATCTGTTCTATTAGTCATTTTAAATGGAATCCATACAAGCCCAAACATGGCATTTTTCTCAGTATTTATTATTTTTTACTCCATAATATGTAAGGACATTAATAAAAGTTAATAGATATATCTCCCAATCAGGCAAGACACTGCCTTGATTCTTCAGCATCCTTAGACTATATACACCTTCAGACTATACAAAGTTAATTTTCTATCTAGATTTCCAAGGAAGCTCTCTAAGAAGCAAGTTGTCTAGGAAGTGTACTGGGCAGACCTTCTTGTGCCCACACATTGGTAAGCATCACTTCTTTTCAGAAGCACAGGGAGCTTTTCTCTGAGAGCTGTGTCACAGTGAGGGGAGGGATGTTGGTGTCTTGTACATTTTCAGCCCTTCTCTTCCAACAGTTTTTCTTCATCTGGAAGGCCTTTGTGCATACATAGTCATTAACAAAACCACAAGGTAAGCTCTGCCCCTTTAGCTGGGCCTTTAGTGGAAGTATATCCTGGTACATTGTGTCACATGGAAATGTGGATAACATTCACTCTATATTTGTAGTTTATCTAGGGCATATTTTGGATATTGACCATCTCTCCACCAAACTTCGGTTTAGGTACTCAAGTCAGTGGACAGGATTTCCCTGTGGTGTCCTTCAAAGGCATTTCCCTTGGCACACTGACTGGAAAAACTTAGGAACTGATGTTAGCTGGGCTGCTTTTTTAATCTCAGATTGCTTAAATTTCAGTATCAAGAAGATGCAAGCTGCCTACAAGAATTTCTAGGACACACATTTCATAGAAAAACATCTTATGGAGATCTGGAGATGTAGGAAGGAGTTTTGTAAAACAAAGACAAGCAACCAAGAAACATGAATTTTAAAACATGACTGGTATTTTCTGCTTCACAACATGCCTGGACAGTAAATGTGGAGATAGAGGCCCTCCATCATCCTGTGAGAGTCAGGAGCTGTGTGTTGGATCATATTTCATGCTGGCAACATTTCTTCAACCAGTTATTTTGTCTTGGGCTGGCACCTGTTTTCCTCTCATTTTAAAACTGACCTTTCTTTGAGATATGGGCAAAAGAGAATGAGCAGCCTGCCCATGTGTATTTAAATATGAGAAACTCTGGAAAAAAAGACAACCAGGGCTTTGAGAGGGAATAGAGGATGATCTGATCTGTAAAAGGGTCACTTTTAAGCTGGAGTCTTTTTTCCTTCACCCAGCTCACAAAGCAGGTAACAACTGGAGGCTTGATTTCTTTCACTGCAATGCTCATCACCTGTGCTAGTCAGAGAGGAGTCTCCCCTGCTCTTCCACTACTGCCTTTTTTTGTAGCATTTTATATGCTTAAAAAGCAGAATTATTAGGAAAGGGCAGGCTCTCAGCAATGACCACAGCATAGGCTAGTGATAACTGCTGGAGGAAATATGCCAAATTAGATGGACTAGTCAGTTACTTCAGCAGATAAATCCTCTTCTCTTGTTTGAAACTAGAAAATAAAAAGTTGAGAATTGCTACTGGCTCTAAATAATGAAAATACACCATATCCTCTTCATGTTGAATCCATCACAGGGTAAAAGAATATTAAGTCTCAAGTCAGACAACTTCCCAATTAGCCAGCCAGGTTTATATCCATGAAAATTGCAAATTGCAGATGAGTGATGAGATCTTGTATGTGTTACTGTTTTGCAGCCTCAGATGTTTTAGCTAGAACATTAATAATAAATAATGCTTCTGAGTGTTCATGCTGTGAAATTGCTTGCTGTTGTGCATACATCTCTTCATGATCTGCAGATGCTCCGGTGAGAGTACAAGCATTGTTAATCGTCCCTACAGTGGTGTAATAGGAAAGAATGGAAGATCTTTCCTGACAATGTCTTTCTGAAAACGCAGTGAATATAGACATTATGTTGCATTCAGGAACTTAGTAGTCACCTAGTTACAGAGAGGATTTGTCAGAGTCTAGAATTATAATTCTTCCTCTCTTCTAATCTCCTCGCCGTCCTCCAGCCTCTTAGAAAAATCCATATTTAACACAGGAAACAGTTGTAAGAGCTTTTCAGAGCAAGCAGAAAGAGATTTTATCACATAGCCTGCCTGTGATCGGACCTATGAGTTTTCGGTAGTTCTTCCTGTCAGGTAGATGTTGGTGGCTGCTATGCAGCTCAGCAAGAACTCCAGTCTTTAAGGATACCAAAATGCCAGCCTTGAAAGATAGGTTCTCCAGCTATCTACATGGATCATTTCTCAGGGTAAGAAGTTAGTTTTGCTTCCTGTACCCACTTGATGCTTTGGTCTCATCACAACACTTGTCTAGAGGTTCAGTTAGTGCCAGCAGAGTTTATATTTTGTAACACATATTCATGTTTTTTCAAATTTCAGACACTTAAAAAACATTCCCTGCTCACAGTGAATTGCAGGTCACTGATGGTATGCTTGCATTTTTTAATTATCTAGCAGACTTCTTAAAGGAAGTCTGTGGACTCTCTGGGGAGCTGCAGGCCCTTAGTGATCATGTCTCTATCTATTGTTCTTCTGCTTATCCTTTAGAGGGAGGGTATCATGCAGAAGTTAGAATCAATCTAATTCATGATGCAGAAATACCTTATGATACATAAAAGCATGTGAATATAGCTAATATACTGAGAAAAGGAGTTTTATATAACTGCAATGTTTATCTTTAAATCTTTCAGTTGCTGATCACTGTCTGGTTTCCCAGCTAACCTCATGCCATTGTCTAACCTACATCCCCGTCATCTTGTGCCTGCTCTTAAAGTTGTCAAAGTTGATCTTGTATTACGTCAGAATAATGAGTGCAAAGACCTTTGATAGAAGAAATCGGACAGGCTTGTAAGGGGCAATACTGCTTAGGAAAGCACCTCTCAGTGGCAACCTGAATATTTCCATTTGTATTTTCCAGTTGTGTAAGGAAAAGTTGTTTGTACTTTGCACAATTTGATAAACTTTTATTTTTATATGGCACCAGTCTTTTAGATTGCTGCTACCAACTATATGTGGGACATGCTAGATTTCTTCAATCCAGACTTTGTAGAATAGTAGGTAATCTTTATGCAAAAATTCTTTGTTGTTTTGTCTTTTAAAAGGAGAGATGGCATATTGAAAAACACAGGAGAGTTGGCAAAATGCACAAGAAAGTTGAAAAGAATGTTAGTTCTTCATCTGGCTCTTAAGAATTCTATTTAGTAACTCTGTTCTATCATTCCCCTAGCTGTAATATGGGAATGATAATATTATATGTCTAACACATTGGTCTGATGAGTTTTATTTCACTCAGCCTTGCAAAGTGCTCTGAGAACCTTGCTGATGTCAATGAAATAAAGGTGAGGCCTTTCTTCTTGTTTTTCTTCTCTTTCTTTTTTGTTATTGTGCCTTAAAATCTTAATATTTAAATAAAAATAATTTACATTCATGTTTCCTTTGAAAAGAAAGGAATAGAATATTTTGCAATTAAGATCACTTTCTATTTGCAAAATTTGCCACTAAATCCTCATGCATAGAAAAAAATCATTTGACAGACCTATGACAGTTACACAATGAAAAATTATTTAGTTTATCTAACACGCAGTCATTCTTCTTCATTCAAAACATTTCTGTCAGATGTGTGCAATAGCATCTCATGTCTATGTATATTGTAATAAGAGTAAAACCAAACTATAGTGTCTATATTTCTACTACCTCAAGCTCTGATTTATTTTTCAGTTCTCTTATTAAACAGAATTGGACTAGTTTAGTTGCTGAATTAGGTAGCTTCATCAAAACACTTATTGCTGCAGTAGAGGATGTTCTGTGGTGCAATGTAAGCTCTCTTCTCTCTTAGTTAACACTACTTTATTTTTCAAGTAACACCATGATAGTGCAGTATTGCTTGCCTATTAGAGCTGTACTTGAGATGCATTGTTTTGGCAAAGTTGTAGAACTGAAATATTAACACCTCTTTTGGGCACTCATAACAGTCTAGTGACAATTTTAAGTCTGACAACACATATATAACTTTAATGTGCTAACCTCATTTCCATTTAGTGAATTCTATTCTGTGCATTTTCATGACTTACTGGTTTCAACTGACTGTAGCAACAGTTTTCAACTTGAAGTCTGAGGACGCTAAGCATTGATGGACTACTTCCAAGAGTTCCAGAAAAGGTAAATAATAATAGAAAAGTCATTGTCATGAGATTAAAAATCACTTTGCAGAGATCTATACCTTCAGTAGAAGACATGAGGATGCAAATTGAAGAGTCGAAAATCATTGCAATATACAGTACTGGACCTAATTTAACTCACACTCTTTACAGAAAATCTTTACGACTCCCAGAAGTAAGCAAAGGAATGTGAAAGTACCTAAGAATAAAGTCCTCTAAGTTTTAAGGTTCAATTAAATATGCCCGTGCTATTAAACAACCACCATAATCAACTCTTGGCAAATGCACTTCAATAATGTACACATTTGCTCAAGTGGAGACCATGCAAGTCTAGATCAAAGCTTCAATATTAAGGTAGTATTTACAGCAAGAATGTAATCTTACCATTTAACAATATTAAAATGTGCTTTGGCCTGAATCTTTATATGTTAATCCTACTTATGAAAACTGTATTTTCTATGATATTTGCAATGAAGCTTGGCCAAATCCCCTGAGAAAAAAAGAGAACAAATATTAACCTATTTTATTTCAAGTGGATTACTTCACTTTTTTTTCCATTCTATATGAAATTAGGAAATTTAAAGTTAAAAAGATGAATTCCTAAAATCTCAAAAATGCATCGTACATCAGAAATAGATTAAAATAGAATTAGGATTGAGGAGAAATGTTTGCAAGGTAGCATAGAGCTGCTAAGAGAGGTCGCTGTTATTTTCAAAAACAAAAAGTGTAAATCCATTTAAAAACTCATAAAATTCATTTAGTGCTTAATTTGAAAGAAATTCAAACATGCTGAATTAGAATTAGGAAATACGATATCAAAGTATCCAAATTGAGCTCTGCTCTATCACGGCTTTTGGGGAAGGGTGTTCAGTGACTGGAAAATTGCTAGTTTTATGCCTGCGTCTATTAAAGGCCAGGAGGAGGACCCAGGCAATGAGAGGCTGACGTTCCTCATCATGCTCCCTGGAAACACCCTGGACCACAACCTCTTGGAATCCATCCCCAAGCACATGAAGGACAAGCAGTTAATTGAATATGATCAACTTGGATTTACCAATAGCAATTCTTACCCAACCAGCCCAACTGCCTTGTACAACAAAGTGATGGGCTATACAGATGAGAAGAGAGTGGTACAAATAATGTAGCTTGACTTTAGCAAGGCTTTTTGATAACGTCCCCCACAGCATTTTCATCTGAAAGCTGGGGAGGTGCCTTGGGTAGGTTGAGATTTGGCTGGAGCATTGAGTTTTTGAACTGCTTAAATAGAGGTGATCAATGGCTTGTTATACAGCTGAAATTATTAGAGACCTGCTGGTGGTATACTCCAAGCATCATTACTGTGAACCACATTGTTCAACTGCTTTACAGGGAAGAAGCACCTAGGGACAGGGAGAGCACCCTAGGCAAATTTGTAGATGATACTATTTTAGGGGGAGTGACTGATGAGACAAATCGCAGAGCTTTATTTAATGCAGAGGTTAAGTCTTCTGTAAGACATTTTTTTGTTGTTTGGAAGGTTGATTATACACTATATATATATATATATGAATGATATGTATATTTCTGACTGAAAGCTGATATATAATTACAGTATTGTTTCAGTTCTTTTATATTCTTTTAAAAGTGTGAGCACAAAAATGAAACCAAGAGCAAGACTATGAAACATTCGCTTTTTTTTCAGCTCTATACTTTTCTACTTTTTTTCTAATCTATTTTAATGCCTTTTGATGCTCTTTACCAGTTCAGATCTATTCTGCTATGTTAAGACTACACTTCCTGAAAAAAATATTTCTTCCCAACATACAAAATGTCAGAAGTGTCTTTTCAGAAGAACTGGAGATATGTGGCCAATAATATGCATTAGAAATTAGAAAGAGGTTATAAACTTTTTTCAGGAGAGGCATTTCTTTATCTACTTTTCAAATCATCTGAGGAAGCTAACACTAACTGGTTTTAGTGATTCAAAAAAAACCCCACCCTTTCCACACTTATTAAAAAAATTTTTTTTAGAGTGAGAGGAAGAGGATGGGAAGTCTGCAGATATTGTCAAAATCCTATTTAAAAGACATGAAGATATTGAAAGAAAATAGTACTACCTTCTGTCAAACAGGACATATTTTGCAATAATTACAGGTTTCACCACTGTGAAGAACTTCAGGAGGTGTGACTGATTACCTGTAGTTCAAAGACAGGAAAAGTTCTAGGAGCACACATACAAAACAAGATCGTGCCAATCTCATACGGAAGATGTGGAGCTGCAAGACATGTCTTGAGGATGTGACTCTGCTCCCTTTTGATAAATGAATCAAACAAAGATTCTTCTTTCACTCAGATCCTTTGGAATTTATCTTCTTTGCTTAGAGGTAAGGATATATTCGCAGAGCAGATGGCAAGGGAAGATGGAATACTAGTAGGGGTTGGTGCTGATCAGCCAATCTCACAGTTTTCTCACAGGCTGTGTAAGCGCATTTGGGTGTATCTTTAGCGGAAGCAGTACGAAAGGTTCTCCTAGGTGAAAGAGGACTGAGATCTTCCATTACCCTGCCGTTATTATGCATATAGGTGTATGCGCGGAGGCAGATAGTGTGGAACAGCTGATATTATGGTATATACTGGTTTGAATGACTGGCTCCAAAGTCTCACCTAGTGCCTTACTATCGCTGCTGAGAACACACAAATACCCGTCAGAAACCTACTAGATAGACTCATCAATTTTTTCTTTTCGTTTTTTATTTTAATCAGCCTTGCTTAAGACCTGTCTGCATGGGGAAGTTAGCATGAAATAAGCAGGGCTGTGGATTTGAGCTGGAAAAAATGGTCTGCTTATAGCGGCTCTCTTTTAGCTTTAATATTATCTTTTCTGTAACATTAAGAGTGTCTTTTTTGTAACTTGATCAGGCTAAACTTTAAAAAATCAGTGAGGATATGTCCACGTTTTATAAAATGTGAGACACAAATCCTCACTGCTCACTCTCTTAACTGAACAAAAAAACAGATGACTATGCCAAAGTAGCACCAAATCCAAACAAATATACTTTGTTGCTCAGCTCCAAGCACCTGGTAAGATTTTACATTACATTTAGACTCTGCATGATGTAAATGAAATGACATAGCTTTTGGTTCTTTCATCATTTACCAGCATTCACCACACAACAGATTCCTCTCTATTTTTAGATCACTCATTTCTAAGATTAAGAGCTTTTTCTGCATACTTGTTAACTCTTCAAATAGATAAAAACATGAACAAATATTTTATTTGCAGATATTGATGATGCAAACACAAGTGCACAGTGAGACCAACCATACATTTTTGCATTGTATTATTTTAGTCAGTATGCCAAATGACCATATAAAATATATCTCTTAATAGGGAAACTTCATTTCACTGAAATACCTGACAACATTTTCTCCATGATTTAAACCAGATCTTCAGTAGCTTGCAAGAAAAGTTAAGCATGACGGCTTATAAAGTCCTTAAAATTATTGCTTTTTTTTGGAAGTAGATTCTTTCCTCTATTTAGCAAAAATAACCGTAACTCCAAAAATATCTGGTGGTTAGGTAGCATACAGGAAACAAAACATGCTCACCATTCCTGAATAATCTTGATACTGAGTAAAGTTTGCAATCCAGACTCTGAGAAAAAAAAAAATTCCAGTTGCATCTTGAACACTGAAGCATTTACCCTTTAATCTTTCCTTGGAAATACAAATAATGGGTTCTTAGTCTTTCACTGCCTTTCATCCAAACTGCAGTCCATACTTACTCTCTTTAGGTTTTGCCCAGCTATGTCAGTATGAATAAATTGTTTCATATAAAAGTCACACGACCATAGCTGCTCACTATATTAGCTGGCAAGAAGATGAAAATTAAGTAATGTATTCCAATTTTGGTTTTAGTTGTTTTGCTTACAGAAGGTTGCTTCTCATTTTTTGCTATACAATAATATCACATATTGTGTGTATATATATATATATACACATATTTATTTCAATTATCATACATATTACATAAGGTAATTCAGATTCCTAATTTTTATATCTTTAATTGTTTATATAGTGCAGAATAACACATGCTTTTGCTATGGTTTGAACCAACTATGCTTGAATGAAAATTAAATTTCATTTAAAAATGACCCAGAACACAAACGTAGCATGGCTAACTCAAGACATACATACAAAATAAGGGAAACGGAAGTTCAATAGAAGACATCATATGGTTTTATGATTTATTAAACAAATATTATGAACTTGATTAAGTGAATGCCATATTTCACAAGATCCCTCAGAATATTAGAAGTAGTACATGCCATTGTTCTTCACTTTCTGTAGGTAGAAAGAAGATAAAAAGGTAATACCTCTTAATCTATAAGATTTTCAGCTTGAGTGAACTAGTCATTAAATCAATCTGGTACACTATTCTCTCTCCCAAGAACTAAGTTAGGGATATGATTAAGTTACACTTGTGGTAAGGAGACACACAGTCTACAGATTTAGGCGTACTAGGGCAACAAAGCGCATGTCAAAGGAAATGCAGCGATACATCAAGATTGCTCCCAGAGCAACTTTAACCTCAGAACCTAGAAGGGGGTTAGCAGGTGAACATTCAGCTAACACTTAAGATTAGGGTTACGATGAGGGTTATGATTAGGACAGAGAGAAAGCAAAGAGCCCCCCATGGAGTGGGGCTGCAAAGGGCGTGCCAAAGGACATGCACGCCTACACCAAGTCTGCTCCCCGGACAGCTTTCTTTGTGCATCCTAGCTCTTCACAGTATGGTCGTATTTTGTTTATTTCTGAGATTAGGTTTTGATTATTCTTAGCGTTTATGTTCATTTTAGGATAAGACTTAATAGAGAGAGACAGCCCTGCCTTTTCTTTCATGACTACTTTTTTTCAGAAATGCTCAACCTTGTGGCAGTTTTGAGGCTGAGAGCTTTCTTCTCATTACTGTTATGGTTAGAGTTAAGGTTATGATTAGGAGAGAATGAAGGTCTAGAGCTCCACACACTGAGGTGTAATTGGGATGCCATACAAAGTGCTGGACTATACTAAGATTTATCCCAGGAGAACCTTTTCCTGTAGGCCTTTATTGGGTTTTTGAGGACTTTTGCTGAAACTAACCCTTAGTATTGGGCTTGCATTAGGGTTAGGGTTAGGGTTAGGGTTTGGGTTAGGAGATGCTCTTGCTGTCATATATTGCCTTGGTGTCTCTGTAAGAACACAGTTCCTTGTGCTCCTCTGGTGCCTTTACCAATTCTGCACTTTGAAATATTTAAAAACTTTTGCAGCAAACATATGCTGCTTGTATAAGTCAGTTCTCACCTATCAAAGGCAGGTTATCTCATTTGTGCATAAACTGTGCTATGGAAAAAGAGATTATTCAGAATGAAGGTGTCAGGGCTTCATAAATCAGGTTTTCTAGCTCTACACACAGTGGCCCGCACACAGCTCCTGTGCAGCACTCCAACACAGCACTCTGCAGCCACCACAGGACTGAGCCACTCCTGCCTGTGCACCCTGGCCAGCCACATGCAAACCCAGTCCAAATTCCTCAGCACTGGATGGCTGAAAGCATATTCATTGGACACGATATTGTGAGCACGCGCATAAAGCCACTGCTAACTCTTAATTAAGCTACTACCAGAGTGCAGAGACATTGAGTGGCTCTGCAGTAGTTGTGCTTAGACTAGGTAAACTTATTAGTTTCAGCTGAGCATTACTCAACCTGAGCTGCCCTGAGCAGTCTAATTCAGGGGTTGCACCATTACCCAGAGTATCCTAACTTCAAAGTATCTCTTTGTGATTGCAAATCTGGTTGTATACCAGATTTCTACACCTTTCTCATCTTGCCTACCATGTACACCACATATTAATCATTAAGATACAGAAGAACAAGTCCCTGGGGTTATGCAACTCTGAGACCCCATTATTGTCCATGAAATGAATGACCTGTAGAGATAAACAGGGCTGTCACATACACAGCTACACTTTCCCATCAGTAAAGTTTCTCCTTTAGCACACATGAACACCGTCTCTAAGGCACTTCAGCAAGATTCCCTGGAACTGACTCATGGCCAGGTCTTTCAGTGAACCTGAAAGGGATCCCAAAGTTCAGTTTTAGGCTGGGGATATACTAAATGGAAAGGATTCCAGGTGATCCAACTGACATTTTCTCATTTTAATACCTCCCACAGTTGTATTTCTAGAGCCAAACATTTCACTTGTGATCTATGCGACACACAAAATGCTTAATATATGTTCTGTTTTTTTTAAGGCAGTTCATAAATTTATTGCAGTCTTATGGCATATCATTCTGATTGATTTATGGGGCACATCTCAGATTTCTTACAGCTGAATTACCAAGCGCAAACCAGGTACACCATCCCATTAAAAATGAATTTACTATAAGAACTGCATGTTGAAAGTTAAATAATGGCTTGATTTTCAAGCTGAAACTGAAATATTTGTTCTTCTGCCAGCTAATCCAAAACAGTCTGTGAATAATTGCATTGCCTTTGCTTTCAAAATGTTATTTATTTTCACTGAAGGTCATAGTCTTTGGGGAAAAAAATACAGAATAATGAGTAATACTTTCCATACTCTGACCTGCAGTGTCACTACTGTCACACTTTTGAACTGAAGGGTATGTCTAGCTTAGTAAAAGAATTCTGTTATGCTGTTGTTTTTTAAAGATATATTTATTTTGTTTTAAAGGAGATTTTATATATGTATATACACATACACACATTAATAGCTGCAATTCTTATGAAATGCAAAGTCACAAAGAAGTTCCAGATCAACAGTCTAGAACAAAAAAGATCTTAATCCCAGAGCACATCACCACAAGTTATGCTTAGCGCACATTTCATAGGAAATAATATTTTAGTAAATGTCCTGAAGAATAAGGAAAAAAATGTGTCAGGTTCTCTTTTTCATATTCTTTCTCCCTCCAGTCTGACTTACTATTATAAATTCAACTGTACAGACCTTTAAGGAAGAGATAAATGATCATAACAAAATGTAAAACAACCCAGTATAGTGATTTCTCAATGTTACTGTTTCTCAGTCTACAAGGAGAAAAGCAAATGCCCTAGAACAGTGAAAAGACAGGATCCCAGTCTTACCTGCAGATACATACCTCATTTTTATTTCTAGAATTTTCTTAATTTTAAGTTTATTATGGGTTTAGGATTGGGGAGAACAGAATTATTTTGAAAGAAGTCCTATATAGAATTTTTCATCAGATGGTATGGAAACCTTGCCTAACATATCAGATGTGAGAAAATAAGAAACCATCAGATATGGACATTCAATGAGCCCTAAAACTTAAAAGAAGAGCATAGGTAAATAATTTTCCTTCCTCCCTATTCCCAGTTGTTAGCAATTATTTATTCCATCTGAGATTGGGAATGAGTTTGGAAGACATTTGAGAATTTGGACTGTTTTGTCCATGCTGCTAGGTGAGGAGACCAGCTGACCAAGACTATATTATTATGAAACTTGCCCAACATGCATATTCATCAAGGAATCCTTGGTGAACTGAGAAGGAGTCCCCAGGCTTCATCTAGAACCTCATTTTTTTCATGGCGAGGAAGCCTTGGAAGACCACAGAGGTTCATTATCTGCCTATACTATAACACACAGGCAGAACGTTCTGTTCCGTTTTTGCCCTGTACACTGTCTCCTCTATTCCAATTTTCAAGCACAGGAGTTCATTTATCCATATGTGGTCCCCAAACTCCACTACCACATACTCCTCCTACATCATTTTGAAGCATACAGAGCCTGTTGACAGCTTATAAAGTAGAGTTGAAGCTGACTGAATGCAAAAGAACAAAATGCCTTTTCAGTTTGGTGCAATAGGGCACAGAGCCAATAACCAGAGGAGTGACATCAATATGTACTATTGCTGTGCACGGCTGACCTTGGATTGAGTGCTTACATTTCACAGAAGTATTTGTTTGATTCCACTTTTTCCTTATCTTGCATACATTCATACAGGGTCTAAGTCAGCTATCTGGTGTAAAGATATGCTTCATGCTTGCAGGAGAATAGTCAGCATGTTATATGAGGAAAGGAAAAATTTAATTTCAGCGGTTTTTATCTCATTTGAAGGAATCACAGTACAAACAAGTGGAATCAGCATATGCCTGATCAAGCCATGACTATTATTCACCCAGATTTTCCTAATTTTTGATCTGAAGTAGTCCCATTAAGCCATGGCTTTGTCAAGCATTCTGGATTACTTCATATCTATGGTAGACATTCTGCATTCCTACTGACAGATAATGTGTTGCTGGAAATGAATTTGATCTGGTCTTCTACATATTGCAGGGCATAGAATGTAATTTGTGCTAGGCAACCTGCACATTGAGTATGTTGGAAGGAGCCCATGAAAACAAGGGCCAAAAGCTGAAAGACATTAGCAATAAAAAGACGAGGGCGGAGGGAGCTGCTAGACAATGGACTCCCTAAAAAGGCACATCCATCTTTGTCTACAAGTGGTACAGTGTATGAAAGGACATTTATAAAAAGTCTAAGCGCTATGTCTATGCAGACTACTGAGTGTTTCTACTTCTTTATTATTTATTATAGTATTTGACAATAGTTTTCCAGGAATGGATCATAGCTGCTAACAATAATTTTAAAGTGCAGTTGCAATGAAAACAGGACTTCTTCTCTTTAATCTGGTATGTGTGGCACACTATGGTAGATGTGATTTACTATTTGTTTTGTGAAATATCATGATGGGCCAGTGCTGCTGTATGTGCTGTAAAAAGATGGCATAGAAGTAAGTTATTTAATACCTTCTTTTCTAGCTTTCCAGCTGTGTTGGCAAGTCTTACTTTTATATGTACATATTATTTTTAGAAATACTAATTGATTTTTATTTCCTGAGCAACTAATGGCATTAAATAGATGTAAAAGAAATTTACACTACACAGGTGTGTTGGCACTTATAATTTATTACAATTTAGGCTTTAAAAATGTTGCCTCACATTTTCCTCTAGTTATAAAACAATGCTCATGACAGAAATTCTAAATGACACTTTTCATAATGCTTAACAATGGGCATTTGACTCTTCTACTTGGTGAACCTGATGCTGCTTTGGTGAGTCTGGGGTCTGCAAAATCAAGTGCACTGGAAGAGACTATCAATCAGTGGGCTCAAGCAAGTAATATGGGATAATCAAGGTAAGGGACCACTCCAGTGCCATGTCTTGCTGTACCTTCTCACCTTCCCTCTCCAAGGCATTTGCACAAATACTGAGGAGAAAGTCTTGAAGAATAGCAGTTGGGAGAAAAAGAGGAGAATGTCTTTGAGAAGACTGGATTCTACATTCTAATTTCATGGGAATAGTACGGTTTTGTATGTTCAAAGCTAGAAAGGGCTTTCAGGTGTTTCATCTTACCTTTCTACCACTACTCTCACAAATGCTAGCCTGGAAGAAGTTGGAGAATGGACTGGTTTTAATCTGAGGGGATGGAGGAATTTTCTGGAGTTCTTTCAAAAAGATATTTTATTAATCTTTTAACATGGTTATTATGAACTGTTTAGTGCTCTTAGGATATAAGTATACTCTCTTTGTACACTCAAAAAAAGGTAGTAAGCTCATTTTAGGAATTACGTATATAAACATTTATTCTAAATCTCAGTCTTACTTTGCATCTTCCATCATAAGCCTACACATTCTTATTTTTTAAGTTTTCTATTTCCCTAGTATGAGAAAAAAAAGTCATGTGCTAAGCAAAGTTGATGGCAGCAGAGATCACCGAAGGAGGAGATATAGAGAACATGAGACTAAGTAAGGCAAAGCATGTAGCTAACCTGGATAAAGTTCAAAAATGTAAACAGTAACAGAATTCAAATGGCAAAACTGTACCTGGAACAAAGATATACAAGACCCTCATTATTATATACCCGGTTGAGCAATGGGTACACGGGAGCTTACAGACATCTGGACACAAAATTTATATTCAGAAAAGAAAGAGAAATAAAATTCCTTTGGAGAACTGATGTGACACATAACCAAGCCGTGTAAGAGAGTATTTCATCCATTCACCTTCATTCGTGGTATCACTTGGCTAAATGGGTTCATCTACTTTGCAGGTTTCGGCTCATTTTCAGAGCAGCAGGCAACGATTTCTCCATATGGTCAGCACTGGAACAACTCAGTTTTACATCCACAGTTGCCCGTCCTGTGAGAAAGAGCTCACCTACCTATCAAATATCAGTTCTGCTAGGCATCTTATT
Organism: Apteryx mantelli; assembly: GCF_036417845.1. NCBI lineage: Eukaryota > Metazoa > Chordata > Aves > Apterygiformes > Apterygidae > Apteryx > Apteryx mantelli. The sequence continues at coordinate 134,488,523 of NC_089979.1, read as the reverse complement.
TGTTGTTTAAAGAATACCGTGACAGTTTCCAGTCTGGGAGAGGAAGGGAGGGTGGAAGCAAATGTGACAGAGCACTGGAACAGGTTGCCCAGAGAGGTTGTGGAGTCTCCTTCTCTGGAGATATTCAAAACCTGCCTGGACACGATCCTGTACAATGTGCTCTAGGTGATCCTGCTTGAGCAGGGGAGTTGGATTAGATGATCTCCTGAGGTCCCTTCCAACCTCAGCCATTCTGTGATTCTGTGACTACATTACTGCCCAAATCTCTGCTTTCCTCCTAAACCCAAGGGAGAGGATGACCTTGCTTTCTCTGCTAAATTTTCCAGTTGTAGTTTGAACTTTCACACACTTGAAGAGCAGATCCACTTCTTCCTCTATTTTCTTCTGTTGCAGTTTCTTTGGCTAGTTCTTCTTATCTGCAATTCATATCTAATGAAGCTTTTTGGTGGAGGAGAGAAGGGCTTTAGAGCAAAACCTATATACTATTGATAGGAAATGAATCATATCATCCCTTAAATTACTAATTCTGCTTACTAACTAAAAAAAAAAAAAGAGTGAAGTGTTTTTTATTTCTTCACATGAGTGTATCTTACTCTTAATTCTGCTTTAGTTAACTTGAGGGCAGGGAAATAGTCTTTTCCCATAATCCTGACGCAGTTATTAGTGTGGCAGGTGATTTCTTTCCAGAACCATGGACAGTGCTTGTATTACTCTTAAGGGGCCTGCCTCTATTCCCTGTAGTTAGTTTAATGCAGTCAGTGGAATGTATTTCAAGTAAATAAGGAGTTGCAGGAAAAAAAATATATATATGCATACATACACACACATGCATACACACACACACATGCACACACATATCCATACCATGTTTTGGTAGCATAAAGAAGGTCTTACAGTCCTCCTTTCCTCCCACTGAGAACTGCCTAGAGACACTTTTCCTGCCATTCACCTTTGCTTGGATTGTTTCCACCCCTCAGTCGTGGTCATATAACATTCCTGTGGCAACAATAGCAATTGCACTCATGGAGCGTGCTTTAAAGACAGTATAATGTGTTTTTACCTGGTGGCTACACCGGGCAAAGTGTCGTTAGCCTCCTCTTTGCGGACCATTAGCAACAGTCTGTAGATCCCAGCATGAAAATCTTTGTTTTAAATATTAATGAGCATAGCTGTCTCTGAAGAAGGACTCTGGAATCTACTCCATTTTTTGGGATGCCTTCCCAAACAATTTTTCTGATAGTGGTTTTAGTAAATAGATGCAAAAATCTCTATATTCAAATGCCTTGATAGAGTCCTAAAGACAGCAAGATGTGTGTGTGTTAGTATAGGTGTGCAGCAATGTACAATCAGCTTGAAATTGTTAAGTATAATTCAGATCACTTTTCATCTCACATTTCCACTGTGATGACCTGCTATGAGAGCTGAAGTGTCTCCTGCTTTTCAATGGGTTATAAGAATAAACTATACAGAGCCAAGTCTGCACAATGGGATTCCTTTCAATACTTAATCAGAAGATAAATCAGCAGTATGCCTTATCAGAAATGTTAGTTCTCACCAACACGTTACACTGAATCATTTTTGGCATTCTCATAAAAACGATTGGAGTTATAAAGAGAAACACGAGGTAAGGGGAAAATGTTCAAGATCTGATATCACCTCTTCTTTAACTTCCAGGTTTCTTGAATACTCTTGACTTTTTATCACACACCTGCCAGACAACTAAATCACCAGAGACAAGACGCTTGAAGAATAAGAACTCTGTAAAGAACATAATCAATTCCCTACTAAGGTGTCAAATGGATGATTATTTATGCATAAGAAAAATATTAATCCTGAAAAATAGCACTCTAAAAAGTGAACAGAAAAATAGCAAATCTAAAAAAAAATACATTTTATTGTATGTGGATAACATACAAAAATATAGTACATATGAAAACACACACATCATATATCAGTTAGTAAGTGAATGTAGGATGGAGCAGATGGTCACTTTACCTCCCTTGCAACATTCCTGCTCTATGATTCTCTGTGTGTGTGAGGGCACACATCCATGCATAAAACATTCTCGTCAAATCAGCATAGGAAATGATAAGCATTTAGTTACATATTAGTGATATGTAAGAAAAGGTTTAAAACTGGACTCTAAGAGCAGCTGCAGAAAAGATTTTTTATTTTTTTAAGAGAAAAAAGAGAACTTTTTATAGTACTAATAAACAACAGTTTTGAAAAAGTTCCAAAAGAATACCTGAAATTCCAAATCCTTTTCTAAGGTCTTGAGCAAAAAGCCCTTTTGTAGTTGCTGGCATTAAAGAAATGTTATAGAGCTTCAGCAAATCTAATGCTTCTATTCAGGACTGTCTCAAAGGAATGAAACTAACTAAAAGATTAGAATGAATCTGAGTTTTAGACCAGAAGTTCAATCATAATAGGATTCTCTTTAATAGCAAATGCTATTTAATATTATTGATGTGGGCATTTCAGTACCCCAAAGCATGTCACCTCTTCAAAGAACTCTATAATTCCTTTAGTAAGATGACTGTAAAGAAGTCATCTCCCTCTTTAATAACTGACCCAGAAGGCATTTAATGAGTTCAAAGAGATGGCAAAGATATATTTTTTCCCCTGTATAGGTAGTCTACATAGAAGAGAGAATGCAAAGAAACTCATTTTATTCCCTTATACATAAGCTTGGCTTAATATGTATATTCATGAATAATTTTTCTTTTTCCAGGCTGTTGACTCAGCTTCTCTTAGGTGCATATTGTCATACACAATTCTGAGCAAGCAAGGGCATAACCCTGTGTGTTATATAGAGTCATCCTCCCCAAAAACATTATTTTTGAATCATATACACCAGAAAACAAAAGTAAGGTGTATTAAAAGCTACAGAAGATGTTGATACTGACTTCAGGGAGCAAACATAACTGTTCAAGTCAATTTGACAATGCATTGGACTCAGTAGCCATGTAGCTCACAGGGAAACAAAAGACAAAGACCCTCACAAAAAAGAAAATTAATCTGTGAATCTTTTTTTCTCTTTCTCTTGATTACTAAATATTGGTTAAGTCTGGAACATGTTCAGGCTGTCAGTGAAATGTCTGTTCTGGGACAGCTGAAACATAACAGGAAAATGTGCAGCTGGTTTGCTTGGTATTCTTGCTGTATTTTGTATATGGTGCACAGGTGCATACTTCTATTTATCTTTGCAGTTACTCCCCTTTTGTGACATTTTTTCAAGAACTCTCTGCTTCTGGAACTTGTGGCTTGCTAATAGGTACAAAATTTAACTCCTTTTTTTTTCTTTTTTTTTAATATGAATTTTCCTGTTAACTCCTTCTGTTTTTTCCCACAAAAAATATCTACAAAATCAGTCTGACTCTTCTTTATACTAAGACCTGTGTTTAGAATATAACCATTTTTCATCTTATCTGTTGTAAGTTTGTCCTCTCTAGGCACTTCTTTGTATTTCCATTTCATCCTGAACAAATAATATTTTCAAGTTATCAGTGTTGCCTATAGTATCTCTCACTTTTTTTTATATATACATTTTGGTATAATGGTCATACATCTTATAAAAATATACTTGTTGCCAAATTATACTACAGGATGGGTTTCAGTCTTTCAGCACATGCCTGCACACACACAAATCTGTGCAGGCATAATTCATATCTGAGCTTTGGAAATAAAAGCACAGTAAGAACCCTCAATTCTGAGCATCTGGTTATCTACAAATACTGTCTCTCTTGCCTGTAAAATGCAGACAGAGCAACAGACTTTTGAAATTCCTCTTGATTGTTTTGAAATGCCACTTTCCCCTGGAACTGTAAGAGTTAAAAAGTTTGACAGAGAAAATTACATCTGTAACTTAGAACAAGGTACAAAAGAAGCATGAAGACTAGTCTTTGCTAGGAAACTTCTGAAAATGTTTTGCTTTTCTTCTGAATTTTAGTGTCATCTTCTCCAGCACTCTTCCTGTAAATATATTTTACTCTGAAGCCATGCAGTATACTAATTTTCTTCCTATATGTTCTCTCACAGCGGTAATTGAGGTAACCCTCTTGTCGTTGATTAAAAGTTCCTCCTTGGTGGAGAAACATATTTAGCCAGGAAAAGACATTTTGTCAACAGTCCATTACATTTCCACATAGATAGCACCTTGTTGACATGGCATCTTCAGCTTCATCCTTCTGCTTTATGTGCAGTTATTATGTGCCATCTACTAGGCTGAATCAGGAGTTTCATCTTTTCATATATCAGAAAAAAACTATTGACTCCAGTGGAAATGGTTTTGTGAAAAAAGTTTTACCAAATGTCACAACAAGAAGGAAAGCTTGGTCTGTACACTGCAGTGGCTCCCAAAGATAATTAAAACCTGATTCCTGCACTTTCCTCTTTCTGTGTATAAACATTCCATTAACCAGTTGCTTCACATGCTGATTTGCAGTTGCATTAGTGGAGTTAGTTGTATTAGTGGAGAAACTATCAACCCAAATTTTTAATGCTACGGACTTCTAGTGTAGATCAGAAAATAAGCATTACCCTCATTTATCATCAGTATTTCAACAATATTGCCAATACTATCATACGTGGGAATTAGATCTCTTCTTTCCAAGCTTAAAACAATGACACTTAAATGAGTACATGATGTTATATCTGTCTCTCAGACTTGAAACTTTTGATAACAAGCTCCTTCACCTGTAGTAATGTGGAGGTTATATCAGTTTGAAAATGCAGTGTGACATACCCACAAAAAAAGGGATACTTTTGACCCTTTCTCCATTGCCAGTATGTGGCAATTCACCATTCTCATCCGTTCTCCACCCAGCTCACTCCTGCTGTTTTGATACTCATTCCACCATTCCTATCTCATGATCTCCCAGATCTCTGCTGCTTCCTGTCCCCAGGTGCCATCCCAGACTGACACACTCTGCAGTATCTTTTGTCCTCACTTTCTCTTCAGATTCACTTGCTCACCCAGGCTCAATTCTCCGAGATCCCCTATGTCCACTTACTTGACAACTGTTCTTTGAGAAGCTCCTCCTCCAAAATCAGCAACAAGAAACACTCATCACATTTATAGATAAAACACTTTCTCTGGTCAACTCCCTCTCTGACCAAGCAGTGGCCTTAAAACACCTCATGCCAACATCTGTGTGTTTGGTTTCTTAGGAGCAGGTGCTGAGACAAGTGAGATTACTTTTTGAAGTCCCTTATAATCCTATTTTATTGTGTTTCCACATTTTATAATTATTGTATATTGACCAACAATATTTGTCAAGTAGTGGTTCTTCATGAGACCATATGTTAATAGTTGTATGCACTCCTCTCCATCCTAACATTTGTCAGGAAGGTGCAGATACAAATCTGGAAAGTAAGACTGCTGGTACCTCTCACTAATTTGTGGAGAGTTTGTGGTTTTCATTCATCACTTTTCCATGTATGAAGCTTGAATTATATGAAATGCCAATAAAAATTACTCCTATATTAAACATCAGAAAATAGAACTTAGTCAGATCTTCTGAGTACTGACCTATCCACGTTGTAAAAGAACATTTTGTCTACAGCAAAAAAAAAGGAGACAGATATTCAGCCAGTCCAGTTTCAAAGTTAATACTATTAAAAATGGCTAAATATAAACTAAATAGAAAAAGACAAAGTCTATAAAAATGCACCCAGTGGAAATTCAAATCAAGGGGTCATGCACTTTTAGAGAAGAAAAAGCACTTACATCCAATTCTAAGTCAATTTTTGAGGTGAGCCTTAACTAAAAAGTTTGACTAGGTTTTGTGAATCAGAGAAGGCTGATTTAGGTTTTGTAAGGTGGATTTCTTTATGAGGATGGCTAACCAAAAGCTGCACACTGTGAACAGTCCAAATTCATCTCCTTTCTGGGACTTGATTTCATGAGGTTGTAAATTAGCAAAGATGCAGGAGCTACTCTTTTTCTCACGCATTGTTTTTCCTAAAAATGCTTTCTTCAGCCTCTTCTGCCTACCATTTCATTCTCATTTAACTCTTTGACACTTCCATTTGAGTGAGGTTATGAGTAACCTGCCATACAGTCTGAAGGTTTCACTTAACTCTTTCCAATCAGACCAATATCTGACAAGAAAATAAATTGCAGAGAAATATTGAGAGTCTAATGGAACAATTTGAGGAAACCTGAGGACCGTGTTATTTAGGAATTTAGAATAGATCATCACAGTGGTCACTTCTGACCAAAACAATAGGCAGGATGGTAGAATGTCTGTTTAGAAACAGAAGCAAACTGGAGCAAATATACTGAGCGCACAAAACCAAGGTGCTTTTAAATAGCCATTTATCACAACAACATTATAATAAAAGCTAGAAGCATCTTTTCCCTATTTACACTGTGAAAGAAGGTTGGATGAAGCAAACTGACATCTTAACTTGGATGCCAAAATATAGTTCTATAGTTCTGCTTCTGGCTCTGTATCTGTTAATCAATATTGCATTTTGTTGTCTGTGTCTGTTCCTATAAGTGTATTTTAACTGTGGTAACAGTATATAGAACAAAAATCACCTGTTCCTTCAGCACGGACAATTCAAACAATAACATTTAAAAAAAACTAATATAGGCAGTGATTTGGCTCCTGGTTACTCAGGATTTTTAGATCATAAAAGTAAGGACAACTGGCAAGTGGAACACTTCCTCTTCTTGCTTTATCACGGTAGTGCTTCCTTTATCCAGAAAGTGAATAATAATAGACAGCCAAGGATAGAATTTAATTAAAGAATCTTTGAAGTAGAGGTACCTCTTTTTTGCCAGTATTAAAGAAAAAGCAAACTCAGAAGTTATAGAGTGTGATGATTTCCTCTTAAAAAGAAATACAAACTTTAGTCCTTAGTTGGATTCCCTCTATAGCTAAGAAGGTTGAAGCAAGACTAATATTTTTTTGCCCGGATTTGCATTACTTGTTAATCTATTTATTTTGATTTAGTACTGCCTTGCAGCACATTCATCATGTATGTATGCAGAATTTGAATGAAATTAATTACATTTAAGGATACAGGATTTCTACCTGCAATACAATAGTGCTATGCAATTTCAGTTTCTTAATCTTATATTTCAGGCTTTTGTGTTGAAATTTCTGCACATCTCATTACAGATTTATGCCAGAGCTTAACTGCAAAAAGACAGCATAAATATTTTTTCAAAAAGACAGCATAAATAATTTTCATTTATGTATTATTACATCTTGTATAACCTCATCATAAATACTATATTCAACATATGTGACATAAAAATACACAGCTAGTAAATTTTCCCATGGTAAAGTGCATTAAAACTCTTTCTGTATACCTTTCTTTTATAGGCATATTAATAAGACTTTTTACTATAAGTCTGTCAAATAACACCTCTAGAACTACAGCCATTTCAGGAAAGAAAACATTAACATTTTTTTGTAAGGCCATGTTTACAGTTTTATTAGGTGTTAAAGATTATATGAACACTATCTTACAGCTTACTGTTTATCTACTTTATGGGACATAATCCTGAGCTGAGTGTTCTCAACTGCCATTACAGTTGTATTGACTTTAATGGGAACTGGTGGTGTTCATCACAATGCTAGACTGAGACTGAATGAACAAAAGAGTGCATTTAACTGTAAGCTGTTACATGACTTGTCTTTGTATCTGATCCTATATACTGTAAGGTAGAAAACCCCTCAATTGCCTTTAAAAGAACAGTTCCTAAATGAACAAGCAAAAGAGCTATTGTTATATAACCTGCCATTTCACAGTAGTAAATCTCAGTTGCGGAAAGGTGTCTGGTGCCCAGTTCCTGATCTTTGCTTAAGTACTTCCTGAAATGTATCAAGATGCTCTTATTTGTGTAGAATTTCCTGTAGAGCTGTCAAATTAGTCTGTACAAGTCTATAGTTGTACTCTTCTCCCAAGTGTATACAGAGACACCAAGTACCAGAGTGTTAAAAACCAGAGAGCTATATAGTTAACATAGATACATATCGCATATCTATCCATAGGTGGAGACACAGATCTGCCAGGGACCTGTAAGACTTTCATGCTCCAACTTGGTTTTTTGAAAAGCAGAGGTAACTGGTGCTTTCTTCAGTTATTGAAGCTCCTTTTCTCCCCTGATGCTCCTTGCCCTGCAGGAAGGACAAATCAGGTAAAAGGGGTAGCATTGACTAACCCTTCATTTCTTCACAGATTCCAGGCTGCTGTGCAGAGTGCCAGTGCCCTGACACGTCTATCCATGTCATAGTCCTGTTTCCCAACGACTCTGTGAATTTTTTGACAAAAATAAACAACAGCTTTGTATCATATCCATTTCACAGCCTCTTTTTCATCCTGCTAAAGCCTTTTTACAATTTCCCCAATTCACTCTCCTACCCCTTTTCTGCTGCCTTGCAAAGAGGAGTCAGGAATTTGCAGGTAACCTTGGCATCAGCTGACTGGACTTTTCAGTGAGTTGATGATATTTATATTGATATTGGAGGAAAATGCTTTAATAACATTAAATTAGGAGATTTCAGCAAAGTTACTGCCTAAATTGCACACTAAAGACCCAGAATAATTCAGCAGACTAAACTGAAGCTAATACATATGGGCTGTTAATCAGTAATGTGACCTCTAAGACCACAAGGGTTGGGTATTAAATGGAACGAGCTGTCATTCTCTCCTATTAAACCCTGGTTGGCCCCTTCATTTGCCTTCGGAGCCTGATAATGACTGATAGGCTGCAAAAAAAAGGAAAGAGTATGAGAATCAGTGAAGCAATGAATAATCTTTATTTGCTTCATACAATCTGGAGGACTACATTCAATACCTCTGTACTAACATTCCACTATTATCTGCCCTTCTGCATGCATAGTTGAACTGCTTCATGATCTCACAACACTAATTCTGTCCCAGAACTCGTTAATTTGTTTAATGCATTTCATAGGGCCAATCACTAAATTTTGAGAAAATAAATATGTACACATCCTCACCACAGATACATCACAATAACTATACTCTTACAGTGTACAAATTTGTAGCTTTCTCACTAGAGTACTAATTAAAAAATAGAGAACCAAAATCAGTGAACAAATGTAAATATTTCTAGTGGACAATTGGGGAATTTTGCCCAAGATGAATACGGCATACCCTTGCTGGTGTTTGTCCTGGAATGGTTGTCTGCTGTGCCTGTCCACAGTAGCTGGGACAGTTGTTGGTTGCTTGTTAGAACAAGTGTGCTCTAACCTATTTCTAGAGCCAAGATTAGGAGGAAAGTCCAGAATCCATAGGTGATGGTTACTGCTCATTCTCTCCTACTGAGTCAGTCGCAGATGTGTTAGAAAATGATTTCTAGAAACAATGGTGCTTTTCCAATACTGCCTTCCTTTCTTCCTGTCTAAACTTCCCACTCCAGACTGACTCACTCTCCGTGCTTATTGTTTGTACACAGAAGAAGAAATTTTCACCTTAACTTTAAGGAGGTCTCCATTTCTGCAGTTTATGCCAAAAGCTATTTTTGCCGGAAGTCACATGTATTTGGGATCCTGCCACAAACCCAACCTATTTAAAACCACTAGTACAAATAATAAAACTATAAAATTAAAATGGGGAGGGGACCTGGTTCTAAAAATGTGGTCTATTTTAAGTAATGGATCAATGTTTCTATTTTGAAGTAAATTATCTTTCAAATGTAATTCTGTTTGTCAGCAAGAGCATAATAATAAATTGAGAAGATTATTCTTCAGCAAGGGAAAGGATATACATGAGAGTTTTGGTGATTGCATGTCCCAGTTTTACAGTCAGTACTTACAGATGCGGAATCCTTGGTCTAAACTACTGGAAGACAGGAACTCTTTGAAGAAAACATTAGAAGTTTATAAAATATCTCATGGATTTGATCTCAAACAGTTAAAATTTATGCAGCAACTTCAAGACAAAAAAAATCATTCACTTGCTTACAAACTTCCTACAGAAATAAATCTAAATGCTACTAAAATCTAAAAAAGTATGTTTTAAAAGCTTTTGTGAGTTAAGTCAATCAAAGCCATATAGTCAACCTCTTTGTATATCAACTTGTTTATATGCTATTTAGGATTTTATTCCAACTGTTTATCACATATTAAATGATAGTAGTAAGAGGCCCAAGTATCTGGATCTACTGGCTTAATATACAGGTGTCCTATGTAAAGAGTAAGCAGAAGACCCAAAGTTGGTAGAAAACATCATCTTTACATCTTTAATTAATCAAGTTATAGCTCTATTTGGACTGAAACAGTGGTGCCAACCATTCCAGTCCTTAAAAAAAGAAAAAGCAATCTTTTTCTTACCTGAATAAATGGAATATTTATTTTGCATAGATGGGTAAAAATAGGAAAAATTGCAATAAGACCTACTGAAGCTTATGCAGAGGAAATGTATCAGTTGCCTGTAGTGGACTGTCAAATGTAAGATAGCATGCAAGCAGAGTGGCTTAATAACAATAATTCTATTATAGTTTTAGAAACAAAACCCTTGCAGTGTTTATGCTGCTGTCATACTTGAAAAATACAGAAAATGACAAGATGGGTTCTGCAGAGCTAACAAATGTTTGCAGCAATATTATCCATAATCTTTCATTTATACATCATCTGTTTATGACAGCATAGTTTTCCAGGATCCACCCATGCTAAAATGATATATTTATGTAGACCAAATGATTCATGTTTTGCCATCAGCTTATTATCTCCTTTGTCACTTGAGACAATTTGGTTACAAAATTTCGTTGGAAAGGAGGTATATTCTTCTGTAGCTACCTGATGCTTGTGACCATGGAAATTTCAAATTATTTCTGACAGCAAACAGTTAAAGGAGATTAATCCATTGCTTACCTAATTGACTCTCTTTTCCTCATCTGCCTGAAAATTCCCAAACTGCAGGAGATACATTTTTTCATACTGGAACAGATAGAAAGGCCAGGGCACATCTTCCCAAGGTGATGTCTCTCCTGGTTCTTGGTACTGCAAACTGCAGGATGAGGTTTCCCTTCCTTGAAAAGGTAATGAATACAGAGACTTGACTAACAAAAGGGTTAATAGACCACTCTGCTGAGGGAAAGCTGAGGAACACAAGGGCAGAGTGTGGTTACAGAACAGTCCTCTGATAAGTTTCCAACAATGGGAGTTTCCCAGGGCCAGGTCACCACAACCCTTCTATACCTCATTCTCTCCTGTTTGCTTCCCCTTCCCTCATTTTTTTCCTCTTCCCTCCATCTTCCCATTCAAACCTACCACAATTCCAAATGATCTATGACTTTCGTCTGCTGCTTCGCTTTTTGCCTACCCGGTATAGGCAGGCTACAAGAGGAAACCACAAGAAAGCTGTACTTTGCTACCGACTCAGAGCAGATTTTTACTTACAAGGCAAACCAGAGCCTATCCCAATATCTGGGCTGTGGCAGGGCTTGGGACTCTAATGTGTGGTCACTTACATTATTCCTACCTCACTGTTATTCTAAACCTAGGTTACTTTGGGGAGCAAGTCTGAGCTTGAGTAAAGCAAAGAAGTATTAGCAAAAATAAAATATTAAGAATTACTTTAAAATAATATAAAAGTCTTAATATTTGCCTTAGGCAAATAGTGCAATCTGAAACTGAAGAAGCAGCTCAAGGAATTGGGGCCAGCATTTCATACTGTGGTTTCATCAATCTGCCTATGAATTCGATAACAATTTTCCAGCAACTAAAGAAAAAACTGAACACATTTACAATATTCTCTGGAAGCATCTGCCTCATAAAATAAATATGTAATGTTTCCAGATAACATTAATAAGTTGTTTTTGCTATCTACAATTAGAAAATCATCTTTTGTGTTGTTTGCAATCTCATATACTTGCAACTTATCTCTTCTTTGGAATAATTGTTCTTTTTTTTCCACCTCACTAAGCTAACAAAAGCATCTGGGTTCTGAACTCTTCATTCATTTTCTCTTCCTTTTCAAGTAGGCATATAGAAAAATAACTCTTGTTTGATACTGAAGTATTGAACCATAGCTTTTCAGTTCTGAAAAGAAAAACCACTGTCTTTTTTTGATTTAAAAAGCAACGCTGTTGTTATTCTCCCTCTTCAAGCCTAATTGTACATATTTAAGCCATCTGACAGCCACAGGTGACATTGCTTATAGTCCCTTGAACCGTACACTTCCTGATACCTATTATATCCTCTTAAATATCTGTTACCTGTTATATTGCTTTTGAAGAGAAAATTGCCCATTTTTTGTACCAGTACTTCATTTTATTGCAAAATTAATCTTTTTGGATCTGTAGTTGTCTATTTATAAACCTAGTATTCTAATGCCTAAGGGAGGAGACTGGCCCCTTCTTGCACCATTTCTGAAATCTGGGGGCAGGAGGAAGCAAGGGGAGCTAGCTGGGAGGGACCAATGGGCTGACCTGAACAGGTTTGGTTTACACAGCCTGTTTTGCAAGAGTGTCCTCACTAGACCCAACATGTTTAAGATGACCAGCCAGCCTAAACTAATGCTGTCAGCTCTGCTTTAACTGGTTCTCAGGCCTTCACTGATCTGTGTCCAACCTTTATCACTGTCTACAGCCATACAGACCATGTAGGGGCTGCAGTTTATAGTGCACTTGGTGGAAGGAACAAGCCATTTCAGTCTATGTGGAGTAAATGCTAGAGAAACTAAAAAATAACTCTGCTTTATCCCTTTCCTGTAATTTCACTTTCCCAGCTGCTTTGAACACCAGCTATGCAGAAACTCAGTAAGGATCTAGAGACCAGAGAAACAGTCTGGTAGGTGCTACAATTATTCCAAGCTTACTGTGCTATGAATCATATCCTTAGCAGTTAGTGAGACTGCTAGAAGATTTCCTTAGTCCTCAAGGCTCTGCTAGCCTGATGTGAAGAATTAACAATGATACTGTGTGCACTGACAGAATCTTGGAGAACTAAAAAGCATCTGAGCCAGGAAATATTAGAGCCTCATTAAAATATATATATAATAAAAAGTACTTTGCTTGTTGTAAGTCTTCATTATAATAACTCCAGCTGAATCATTTTAGGACAAAACTTAGCAAACAATTTCTGAAACTTCTTATTGGTTAATTCACTACTATATTAAATGGCATATCAACATTATGTATTCATGATTATCTAATCATGGTTAGTATTCTGCTATGAGCCACCCAGGGTACAAGGGCTCTCCTCTGCTGCACAAGCATCTCTCTTCTATCTTCATCATAACTGATTTAGCAAAAAGGCTTTTCTTTTTTTCAGTAGACTTAGTCAGAGGGTGAAGTTACATGAAATAGAGTAAACTGATCAAACCACTCACCACCACTGAAAAGGGAAAATTTCTCCTGTCTTTCCCTTCGTCCATGTTCCCCAGCACCTGCTCCCACCACTTAGGTAGCACCACGAGACCTCTCTGTGACCTTGTTCAGCTCACTAACATAAAGACAAGTCCCCCCCAAAAGGGAATATATTCTGCTCAAATACTGAGTGAAATTGGCTCATGGAGAGGACTTAGAGTATTGGAGGAAGAAGAGGAGAAAGGGCAGTACAGCAGCAAACAGTGATTATAGAAGAGAGACTGGTAAGGAAGCCACCTGAACATGGGAGGCCTCCTTACAAGGCCTCTCTCTTTTAGGTGGCAGTGAGCTGTTAGAAAAGCCCAACTGCCCGCCCTGAAGAAATCCATCCTCTGTCTTTCTAAATGTGCCAGTGTTTATTTGTGTTAGTATTGCCAGGAATAATAAGGGAAAGGAAGAAAAAAGATATACAGTGAAAATAGATTATACTTGCAGTATTGCTGGAACAGTTTTAAACTGGATAAATATAAGAACAAGAAAACCACTGCATATGTTCAACAGATCTTTCTCTGTTTTTTAATAGATTGCAGATCTCTGACTAGATTAATGTATTTAATTTTTTTATTGTTTAAAGACTAATTAGTATTTCTCTTAAATTCTGGCATTTAAAACTTTTTCTTTTTACTTATTAAATAAAATACTCTGAAAGTGCTCGAGGGTCTGTTATTGTAGCACTAAATAAAAACAAAATATTTTGAACAGAAAATACATTATCCATTGGATTACTAAAATAAGAACACTTAAGTTCTGATTTTTGATACACTCTGCATTTAATAAAATTAGTTTTATTAATAATTTGCTCATGAAAATAAAAAGCTAGTTATTACATTATGAAAATACAAACAGTTTTGTTGAGATAAAAATATATTCTGTAAAGAAATACTAGTGTGTGTTGGGTGTTTTGTCTGACTTTAATAACCTTAACAGTTAGATAAAAACAGCAACAAATAATTACATGATTTTGAAGATCCATAAGGCAACCTATATACCACTCTGAAAGAGTGGCTTCCAACAGGCCATACGCATGGCATTCTTCACCTTCTGCAACCTTTCTGTGCATGAAGCTGGTTCGTGCAAAGCCTGAAGACTTCTGTGGGCTCCCAAAGGACAGCATTTCTGAGCAGCCTGAGAGTGGGCCTAGAGATCCACCTTAGGACCTTTCTCAAGAGGCAATACAGATGTATCCATGTACGTACCTGTTGCACACCACCATACAGGCCTAGGGGAAGAACATCTATTGCTCCAAAGCCCTATACTGTTATAAATGATGTTTAAAGCTCCTGGAACAAGGCATGTCAGAATAATGTACGTTCTATATGCTACATTTTTTGTATGATTGTGGCAGATGAATGGCATGGACTCAGGAGGGTTTGCGTCCTGAGACATTTATTGTTTGTTTCTGAGCATATTTAAAAAGTTAGCTGCTTCAGTGGTTTCACAGACACACTTTGCTAGGCCAATCACCATGCAGATTATGTCACAGGGAGCCAATCACGGCACCGATCACGCACGCAGCGGTCATGCCTTGTACCTTGCTACTTGTTTAGAAAAGCTGTCTTGCCCTTAACCTTGGTTCCCACTGGCTTCTGCTAGTTTATCTGTACTTTCTCAGTATATATCATTCCCAGCTGCACCGGTGTCCTTGGGTATGTTTGTCTGAGGCTCCTGTTGCTTGCTACTTGCAACTTTCCACCAGTTTAACCCTGTCATGACCCTCCACATATGATGTCATCTGTTAAGAATTCATCTTTTTTTTTTTTCCCTTTAGGCTGACTTCCTACAGTCAGCATAGGAATTTAGAAGTTCCATCAAGAATTCCTTTCATGTCAGGGAAAGCTTTATCCTTTGCAAGACATTTGGTTCATCTTTTATGTACTTATATTTTAAATTTCCTTCCTTAGCCATAAAAAATTTCACACAAAACACCTCTAAATATCTCTACTAAATTGATTTCATATAAAATAAAGCTACAAAATTCAAAGCCATAATTATATTCATAACTGATCTGAAAGACTGAGAAGTATTATAACAAAGCCAGGCTGTAATACAAAGAAAACAGCATCCTGTATCTCCAAAATTTAGACTTAACCTCCTGTATTTTAGCCTCAGAACTGATTTAGCTTTTATACATTCCAAATAGCTGCACAGGATGCTATCAGACCTGCTTTCTCAGTAAGATGAACATCAACAAGTTCTAAAGCAAAGCTAAGTTAATATACAGAGTAGCCTCATCTTTCATCCAGAGGAATGCCTCCACTCCCCTGACTTCAAGCCCTCAGGGCCTCAGCATAATCCAGTATTCCTCCATTTAACCTTGTTTTTCATGTCATGGGTATGATTTTTTCAAAACTTCAGGGCTTTCATTTTCCTCAGTTATAAAAGGCATCATATGCATCAGCAGCTATTATATCTTTTCTGCCCCTGTGACCTACATGCAAAACTTTCATTACATGAAAATTTTGCTGCACACTGAACAGAGTAATTTAAATCCAGCTTTAAGTGAAATATTTGTTACAATATTAACGAGACAACAAAGATAAGTCCAGTGATTAGGAAGATATTCTTGGATTTGACAGATTTAAGCTCAGTACTTGTTCCACAAAGGCCTTTCTTAATGCCTTAGGCAAGTCAGCTAGTGGGTGCCATGCACTTAAATACCTTTTGTGAATGTTGACTTATCTGTGCTTTGATATCCCAACTGTAATGAGGTAATAAAACTTCCTGATTTTACCAGAGTGTTTTGAGCATAAGAATGTTAAAAATTAAAGGTTTTCTCACATATCTTGGCATAGGGATTCAGAGATAAGATTGCTTTGATGAGTCTTGTGGTGTTCAGATACAAGTGTATAGCCTCAGGCAAATGTTCAGAATGTAGGTATGTATTTTTTTATGAACTACAGAAAGATCCTGATTAAATTCTGAAGCAAAATGGGAATTATGCTGTAAAAGCTGCTATACAAAAATTAGGTCTTGTATTATTAATTAAGAATAGAAGTAATAACTACATTAAATAGGAAAACAAACACTACAATCAGTGCTTTTTTACTATTAAATCCATTATTAAATACTCTAAATAGCTTAAGCTGTCCTCAATATTCCAATTATGTTTTGACTGTGTATTACTCTATTATCAGCAGCATATTTGCAGTGAATGAAGACTTTGGATAACATCACCTTCAAGTCTTTGCCTACATTACTAATTGTAGCAACACTTTTAGCCACAGTTTATGGGACCTTATTGGTAGGCGTTTTCACTGCTTTTGCTTGCCAGACAGACTGTTCAACCTCAGGTGACTATTTCACAAATCTGGTAAACTGAATTAACAGACCACCACTGCTGACACACACATGCACACTGCTCCCTACCCTTGCCACTCTTCCCTCAGAGCCAACCACTTGCTCCTGCTGCTTACAATGTGCCAGCTCCAGAGTTAATAAGGTATATCTGTGAGCCAATTTCACTCACTAAACTACAGAAATCAAGCCCAGCAAAAATGGATCATTTTCTGTTGGGGGTGAGTTGCATTAACCCACAGAAAAGTCTGACTACTGTCAATGCTGGAACAAGGAAGAAAGGGGGATTGACAGAATACGAACATATGGTTGAGGAAAAATGGGAGCAAAGAGTGGGAAGCAAGACTTTCTTGGCAACTGAGATCACTTTCACTCATTGCTGACTTCTTTTGTCCTTAGTGTGTTGCTTTGCTAATATAAATATAAGCTGAAAAGATCAGAGGGGAATGTACGTTTGTTCATGTTACAGTGGTACTTTCAGTGGGGTTTTTCTTGAGTGTGTTCAGTATTTGTTTGTAAGCCATATCCCACATACATTATTTGGAAGACTTTGGAGTCTTCTTTCAGTGAAGCAGATGACTAGATACTCATGCTAACAGCAACCTTGACAGATTCTTCTCAAGCTGCAGGTACAGCTAATGACACAAGTATCCTCTCCACAGAAGCCAGATACTAGGATGTAGCTATGATAGTCCTTAACCTGTGAATGAAGTTGAGATGTACTGGGCTGATCGATAATTTTTTTTTTTCATTCAAAAGAAACAAGAAAATGTCTGTAATAAAAACAGCCAACCGACTTTGGAAAAGTTCTTAATATGAAATTTCTAGCCAAGGAGCATCTCTAATTTAAAGAATTCTTTGGGACTTGTAAAAATGGCAGAATAGCAGTATCTGTTCACTCAGTTCACCTGCTGGCATAAGAGAAATGGCTAGGAACAAGGCCAAAGAGAGTCTTGGGCGAGCTATTTTTACATACCATAGTAGCTCTCAGGGGAATGTTACTGTGTTGTATTAGTTAAAGCAGCATTGACCTCTCTCTCTGTAAATATCTATATCTGTAGCATGGTAGACAGGGGATCAACTTTCAAAAATGTCTTTGTTTTCAGAAGTAATTGCTTTATCTCTATTACTGTTTTTTAGGCTCATCCACATACTGTACGAAATTCGAATGATATCTTTTAAAAAACCTATGAGGCCATCTTATGTCTTGATACTGCTGGTAGACTGTGTCTCTTGCAGAGTGTTTGTGAGTTGTACCTCAGGGTGGGCTTAATTTTCTGCTATGTATTGCATAAGCTAACTCTGCCCCATGTGGCCTACGAAGAGTAGGTCAGGCCAGTTTCCCCCATCTGCACCTTCTGCTTGAGTTTCCTCTCATAGCACATCACTCTGCTTGTGCTTATACACAAGCTAACGTGGAAACCAGTGTGGATAAATGGGAAGTTTGGGCTTGACAACTGAGCTTAAGTAAATCAGAAGGTAGTCATGAGGATGATACTGACAGCAAAGGCAGCCCAATGGTCCAAACAGAACATGCATCTCTTTTTAGCTATATTGTAAGTACAGTTTCACAGCATGGCTGAGCCTGTTATGAAGAAGGGAGAGAAGAAAAGACCTCACAATAGCAAGAAATATTGGTGCAAATGTATTTTGCTAGCCCCACAGTGAAGGAGTGATTTTACCATGCTTGTCAACTGATCTCCGCTGCTACTGAAAGGTGCCATTCCACTCTCTGCCTGGCCACATCTTCTCACCTTTCCCTTGTACTGGGGCTGTGCTGCTTTGTCAGCACAGTCAGCTGTAACAGCTTGCTGACCTAGCTGAAAAAATACCTTTTTTGTCATTGTTTTTTTCAGCTGGATTAAGCGAGCTGCTCTGTCACTGCATAGCTACACAAGAGCCAGTACTATCACAAGGGAATCAATGGTAATATACACCTGGGGCGAGAAGGAGGAAGGAATTGCTCTTTTTGGAACAGCATAGTCTTAAACTGGCTAAAGACAGTTGTGAAACCACACAGCTGAATCTGAATCCAGCATAGGTAAGCATCTGTCTGTAAGTGAATCAGCACATAAAATTGAGTGGTGAACTCAGAAGACTTTAATTAGATTATTGTTAACATAGCATCGCAGTTGCTGAAGACTAGCATTGCAATGACCAGTGAGGTTGCTATAGATCAGTTATTTGCAGGATCATGGCTCTTCCGACAAGGAACAAAGTATTGTCAAGTACTTAAAGCAAACTGAGAGAAAGCACAAACTTTCATTGTTTCTGAAGTCTTTATTTTGCTTGTAACTATGAGAGATTTTAAAACTTGGCAAAACAAGAATAATTTTTAAGTAGGAATTGAAACTAAGGAGTCCCAGATATGTCTTCTGATACAGAGGAACAGGAGGAAACAAACTGGTATAGTCTCCACTGTGCCAGTTTTCTGCCTCTAGAGATTCTTCCTGCTTTGTAGTGTTCATAGGTGGCCTTGGCTTTAGAGAGAGAATCCATAAGAACTTTGCACAAAGCTTGTTCTGATCACATGAAATAAAGGTGTCAGGTTTGATTATGGCCATCCCTGACATTCCCCTTCTCACTCTCTGTTTGAAACACCCTCTGTGGAAAAATAGATAGTGTCATCCACATAACCTTGCTTTAAAAACAAACAAACAAACTTTTTTTTAAAAGAATTTCTTACTTGCCGGCAAATCAACCAGATATGGGGACCAAGGAATTGTAACTGTAGTAATATTTGTTGTCAAACTGACAAAATAGTTTAGTCACTTAGAGCCAAATCTGCATCACTGTGTGATTACAGCAGCCGCTGCCCAGCTTTCTGCCCTCACCTCTCCCTAGTAATTAAATACACGCATTCCCACAAAGTGAAATTTTTTGGTACCCAAAGAGTTTGTCTCTCCACAAATGCTTTTTCAGTTATTGCAGCAGAACAGTGCTTACTCCAGAGTTGTGAGGTACCCTTGTGAAGGCTGGGGGCAGACTATACTCCTGTAAGAATGTCTTGCATTTTTTCATATATAAGTATATACATTAAAATGAGAGGTTTATATCTCTTTCTTTTAATCACCTTTTAATCATTATTTTATAGTAAGTAAAGAGAAAAACAATTTTCACATTATATGTTGAGCTTCTCACTTGTTTGGCAGGTTTAATGTTTCACTGTAGAAAAAAATGACAAAATATAAAAGATCTCTTTCACTATCTGGTAACTGAACTTCACACTGCTCATACATTTGTCATTGCAATTATGTATTTCAGCAGGAAACCACATGAGATGAATTAGATTTCCTGTTCAGCTTACAGAGTAGCAGAAGGCTGTTGATGTGTCTAGCTAGTGTAGAGTTATCTGCCATTACAGGAGCTGCAACTCTGACATAAAAACACTTCAGTAGTTCTTCATCTGAAGGCTAATGTGAATGGGTTACATGGTGTCAAATTAGTTCCCTTCACTTCTGTGGACTGCTTGTAGCAACGTGCAACTACTGGGACTAGTAAAGTACAATAAATTGCAGCGTAAGGATGCTGCCTTTGATGTCAGACAACTGTGCCTGTGATCTAAAGTAAAAATTTAAACATACAGTTAAAAATTAAGGTGCTCTTCTAAGTTGGATGGCCACATTCCTTCCCCAAGCAGAAAAGCCTGAACTCTCTTATTTCTTAGCGACAGCATCATATAGCATCACATAATTCCAAGGAGTATCAGAAAGCAATTCCCTTTTCTCTCTCATATAATAACTAAAACTTGATGAAAAGAGAAGACTTTTGTTATGATTTAGAATGTGATTTTTAATACATTGGAGGTGAATCATATGAATTTGCATAAAGTTCTTTATAAAGTAGAAAGCACTTTTAACATTTCTATCATAATTCAATTCAAAAATAAGATAAAAAACACCAGGTCAAAATTCCACCAGTTTGAAATAGCAGTCATTTTCTTCACTGGTTTGCTACAGTTTTTCCTTAAAACAGAACACAGAACAGATCCAAGTAATTATTGGACCTTCCACAACACATAACATCAAATGGAGATAGCTTTTCATAAAGCAAGAGCAATTGTAAATGGGTGCTTTCCAGAGATCCAGAGAAGTTTAAATTTCACTATCAAAAACCACTTACACTTAAAAGGTTCCAAGATTTTTTTTTTTTTTTTTTTTTTTTTTTTTTTTAGTGTCTGGAGTCCCATCTATGACAGAAGAGCTGTTCTGTAACTTACCTTTCTTGGCCACCTTCCAGTGGCCATCAGTCCTTACCTTCTACTTAACCTGAGGGACCTCCCTCAGGTCCACTCTGAGTCCAATAGCAAAACATCTCAAAATGGGATATATTACTGCCACTTTTAAATTTTTGAAACAGAGCATCCACCTTTTGGCTAAATTTTCTCCGTATTTTAAATCTGACTGGTCTCTACTTCTGTTTTGTATTTCCTGAGCAAGGATAACCAGATGAACACATATCTGAGGTGAGAGATTCTGATTCATTTATGTAATGACATAATATTTTCAGTATTTCTATATCTCACTATTTGTATCCTAGTATATTGTTTGTTTTTCTGACTTCTTTTGCCCACTAACCTGTTCCCAGTCAACTTTCAAGTATGCAGCTTGGCAATCAGCACTTTATTGTAACATAGTTTTGGTAAAGAATTAATAAGTATTCAAAAAAATTGTCCACACATTGAAAATTCATATATACTTCTATTCTTTACTTAACTTCTGTTCCATGACGGACCAGTTTCTAATCATACTTTCTTATAACAATTTTAGCAGCATTTAGAAGGAAAAGTTTATTAAAATTTCAAAGAATAATAATAAACCGGTCATATTATTTTCCTTCTGACAAGACATTCTACTTTATTCCTGCTCTATCTTGTTAATTTAGATGCACAAATCTGTCTTTAACAATATTTACCTGTTTTACCTCTTCTTGAACTGAAACTCAAATATTCATTTTAAGCACAACATCTTTATTTCTACATTCCCTCGTTATCTAAGTATTTACCTCAGAAATTTCCTGTGGAGTGATTCTACAACTAAAACATTCATAACACCTCATTGCCATCAGTCATTGTCTTCAAGAATTGCTAGAAGACAGGTGAGCCTGAATGGAGAAGAATATAATACTATCTTCAGGAGAAAAGGTGAATTAAGCAGTCAACATAATTTTGGTATCAAGAATGATACTCTAAGAAATTGTTATACAGTCACATCAAAAATGCCTGGACCGTAAGGTGAAAAGAAACAGACAGCAAGGATTTGTTGCAAACAAAACTTTATTAAACTGATGTAAATTCCTTCTTTAACAGAGTATCTGGCCTACAGTGAAAGAGGCAGTAGAACTGATGTATATTGACTTCAGGCAGTCTTTGAGTCTTACAGGACATTCTCAAAGGCAATGCAGAGAAATATTTTGTTCTGGGTGAATTTACTACATACTGCGTGCACAGTTGCTTGAAAAACACATATTCCAAGGCTTATCAACATTGTGTTTTCAAACAAAAAGGATATATGATATAGAATTCTGCAGTGACCTAGCCTAGATCAGATACAAAGCAACATTTTCATTCCTGACTTGGATGATGGAATGAAGAGTATACTTATAACATTTGCACATGATGCCAAAGTAGAAAGGGCTGCAAGGGAGTCAAAAGATCAGAATTCAAAACAATTTTTATAAATGGGAGAAGTAGTCTGTAATCAATAAGAGGAAATTCAATAAAGACAAGTACATAGTACTATACTGAGGCAGGAAAAAATCAAAGGCATAAATACAAAATGGAGAATTGTAACAGCACTGTAGAAAGAGACCTGGGTGTTACAGTAAACCACATATTGAATATGAGTCAATGATATTATGCTGATCCAAAAACAGAAAAACTCATTCTGGGACAATTTAATAGATGTGTCATATACAAGATATGAGCTTTTCTTATCTCACCTCTCTGAAGTCTTAGTTTGATTTAATAGGATAGTACAAAAAGATGCAAAAAAAATAGATGTTTAGAAGACAGTGAATGGTTGAAAAGGGGAAAGAACACATTTGCTCTGAAAAATAAAGGCTGGTGGCAGGTATGGAGGTGATATGATAGCAACCTTCCAATGTGCAGAAGGTTCTTATTAGTAGGGATATAACTGATTGTTCTTCATGCCACTGAGAACAGGACAAAAACTAATTGGCTTAAATTGCAGCAGGAAAGATTTAGGATAACATAGGGAAACTTTTAACTCTAAGGAGAGCTAAAGACAGAAACAGATCACCTAAAGATGCAGTATAACCTCCATCATTCAGGTTTTTAAGAACAGGGCAGAAAAATACTCATCAGAAGTTTTCCCTTCGTAGGTGCAAGACACAAACAGTATGAGCTCTTGCAGTTTTTTTTTCATTCTAGGTATTGTTACAGTATCATAGAAACAAAAACTTGTAACTTAAATGATCTTTTTCATTTTAATAATAAATGTTTTAATTTCATTTTTTGACAGTGATTTACCTTTCTTTTCTGCAAAAAAGTAATTCATACCCTGGTGGCCTGGTCCTTGTAAGTGGTAAAGTCTGCAGAGAAGTTAGATCTTCTGGTGTCTTTGATCCAGTCTCTCAAGATAGCCTAACACATCTCTTGATGCCTGCAGGTCTTTGACTTCAAATATATTTAGATTTATCTTCATTTAGATTTATCTTTGGCTCCTTGCTTTTTAGGTTTCCCCACAGAGTCCCTCTGATACACACTTCAGCTTAGAATTTAGCTTGCCACTATTTACAGCAGTTCCTGTTGGCATCACTGGAGCTGTTTTTTGCTTCTTGGTAGATTCATTTATTACTTGAATAAAATACTTAATGCAACATGTTTGTTCTTTTTTACCATTCTACTGTGGCATGATTAAATTGATCTCAAGTTCATTTTAAGGATTTTATTTTCTTAAAAACTTTGCTTTCAGTTTCATGTTTTTATGTCTTTGGACACTCTTTCTAAAGTTAGGATCACTACACTAATCTTCACTATCTTGCAGTTACTGTGGCAAAGGAAGTCAGCTTTAATTACTTCTTAAATCAGATCTCATTTGTTACTTAGGACTAAATCTCTTGTGCACCAGTAAAGCTACCTACTGCTTAAACCAGCCATTTATGGTGACAAGAATTCGCTACTCTGAGCTACATCCTTCAATGACATTTGAACCACTAATCCTGGGTAGTTGAAATGATCTATTATTACTAGGTTACTTCTACTTGTATCCTTCTTTGTCCATTTCTCCTTTTACAGGGGTCATTCTTATACCTCCAAATTTACTGTGATTTGGATCCAGATAAAAATGGAGTCTGTGACTCACGTTTTGAGTTTTCTCACCTCAGAAATTTATTTAGAGTAAAATCATATCAGAATTAGACTATAGAATTTCCTTATTTAATCTGTTTACTTTTCTGTTAGAGCTCAGGGGTGAAAATTCCACCTCACATTCTCCCATGCCCCTACTGTAAATGTAGACTTGAATTTCCAGGAATATTCATTGATTTCCTGAACCAAGAACTGGTGTACTTATTGGCAGTTCTGTCATGCAGCATTTTCTACACTTATCAATAGAAGATCTGTGCAGAACTGGGTCACTAGTAACATGTATAAAATTTGGATCACATGTGAGCATTAATTGCAAATTATGTAAAGCACAGGATACCATGATTATGCTTATATGTATCCTAGATTTGTATCCCAGATTGAACTGTAGACCATTTTCTCATCCTCTGGTTCTTTGTAAACTGCAGCCCTATTTCACCGGTAGGAATAGGAAAGGTGGAGCATTCCTCTGTCTTTGAAGTACCCAACAAACTTAAAAAGCTCACAGCAAATGCCGCAGACCTGTCACAACACCCACCTTCACATCCTCTCCATTTTTGTAAACTTTTTGCAAGACCAACTGAGCGGTAGCACATATCTGAGCATGGCAGCAGATCTTTAAGTGGCAGTGCAGATTCATGCAGACTTCCTGAACCAGGTGTTGTTTCCTGCACACGGTGAGCCACTTAAAATGAGATAGCAAAGTTGCAGTTACACCAGGTGCTATTTCTGTGTAGTCAGATATTGTCACTGATGACAAAGACAGGATCCCTTTCAGTCTTGGCTCTCTGAGAAAAGTTCTGCAAAAACAGGTGGTTCACCAGTGAAATGAGATCTTTAGGGAGTACAGTAGTCATGGTAGGTTTGTGGTAAGTTCAACCCTTATATGATGAGGTAATGACTAGTATAAGAGTGTTGTTGAGCACATAGGGGAGGATAACAGTCGTCACGTGCAGACTCAACACTACACAAGTGCTCTGGCAGCATGCTGGGATTGGAAAATCAACAGCAAGCAAGGTTATGAAAAGAAAAACTACCATTTGAATAATGTGGTGGCAGACTTTTCTTGAATACACTTTCTCAGCTGCATCAGGGTCACTGAAGGGAAAAACACTCTCTGCACATCCAAATCCATGTTCTAGATCAAAAGGAAGGAGTAATTCTCCACTGTGCTGCAAGCTGTTGTGGATAACCATGGAAGGCAAAGCCCGTGTCAGGTGATTTAGTGTATTACGTCTGAGTTTCGCACAACTCTCTTTTGGCCTCAGTGAGTGAAGCAGCCTGGCATACCCCAAGTTCCCAGCACACTGAGATCAACAGAACTGACACATCAAGAGTCACTGCTGACAGTGTCTACACTCTGACATGCTAGCTCATGAGCTCATTCACTGGCAATCTCCACTGACACCTTTTCAATTACTGCCTAAACTACCGTCAAATGGTAGTTAGATGTGTGCTTGTCCAGCTCAAAGAAAAATCATTAATCTTCTGTCAGACTTGATTCTAACCACTGCCTCCTTACCAGAATCCTGTTTACCTGCTGTGCCCTCCATACAAATATTTGCAAGAGCTAGCAGAAGTTGGCAGAAGGCTGGCAATGGAAAGCTTAGAATACCACAGCCAAAGAACAAACATGGTAACATTCATCCCTTTAAAGACAGTACATATATAGCGGGGTTTACATATTTAATAGAAAAAATCTCCCCAGCTGGACAAGTATCTGTCTCCTAATCGTGAGGATTTGCATCACAGGGTTTGCCCTTCCTTACATACTTTAGCTCTGGTAAGGGTAGTTTATGTCACGTACTCGGCCACAGGGACTCTCTGGCTTGGGAGGGAGATTCACTTTATTGCATTAAATTCTGCTCAGAATAAATAAATGATTGATTCGGTGTGTGAGTCACACTTATGTTCTCAGAATTATCGCCACATAGTTATGACATGAGAAAACCCTGAGAGACAGTTTGGTGAGTGGTAGATAGACAGAAGTAGTAGAAGGGAAGGGGAGCTTAGTGTTTCAGATCTGGATAAGTTAAGGACGTGGCAGGCAGAACTGGGGCATTCATTTTTGCCACCGGTCTTTCTGGAGACAAGATTCTTAACCCCAGTCCTGCATTGTTTGAGTTTCCCCAGACTGATGCAGAGATGGCACTACAGAATTCATTCCTTTTGTTCCCATGGTGTTTTCCATGGATGTTTTCCACAGAATGTTCTCCACAGATGTTTTCCACAGAATCCAAGCAGGTCAAATACCTCTGACTTGGTCCACTTGGGATCATGTGGAACAATGCCTAGGGAGCGTGCTTGCCAAGTACACGATTTCCACTGTGGCTCTGGTCCAGGCTCTGTCTGATCAGTAACATTATGCCATCAACAAATTCTTCGAAGCTGCTTTTGCTGGGGCCAAGATAGTTTACAACAAAATACTGGAGGCCAACAAGGGCCCAAATAAAAGGAGAAAAATATGCACCAAACCATGAAAGTGATTTCCTATAAACATTTGGGTTCCAAGACAAAGGAGCACTAAGAACAGAAAGGGAGCACGAAAGAATTAGCAAAAGAGCCTTTGGGCTGGCCAAAGAAGGTTCATTCAGAAATGTGGATTTCTGATACCTGATCTTGCATAATCCTGCCAAACTAAAACTAGTCCCTCATTTATTTATATATTCTCACCACCACCACCTTTGGTCCGAGTGACTTTATACCATTTCAGTATTCTTTGTCAAAGGGCTGAAGTAATTTTATTCTAATACTAGCTACCCTACAACCAGATTTACAGTTTCGCGAAGCCACAGTCTCTACTGTTTACAGCTGCTGCCTTTCAGCTCTCTCTGTCCAAATGCAACCGATGTAAGCACCGAGAGATAGTAGAGAGGTTAACCAATGAAACTGGAGCATGAAGCCAGCTGTCTCTCCCTCCCCCTTCACACACCCCCTTTTTTTTTTCCTTTGTAAAGATATTTAGGAATTACTCTAGTCAGCATTACAAGCTTTGCAGTGCTCAGTAGATCAATGCCTAAATACATTTAAAAATCTAAGTCAGTGTGTTATGATGAATAAGGCATATGTTAAGGCATAGCTTAGAGGGCAAGTTAAAAGTGACATAAAAGAAGATGCAAGATAATTCAGGAGCAAAAAAGAGAAATACAAAAGAGAAGTGGGGAATTTGGGTAGAAAAATATTTCTGAGGTGGAGAAAAGGGTGGGGATAAGAATCACAAAAGAGAGCATTATGTAAAAAAATAATGGGAAAAGCAGGATCCGGGGAAGTAACTCCACAGAGGAAAAAGTTGGAAATGGAGAAAATGAAATCAGGTTACTAAGGAATGGCATCAAAAGATTAGAACTCCAGAAACAAAACATAGAAGAATAGCTAAACAAGAGAGACAGAAAATTCCACATTTGCATACAGAGAAGGGATAATTAAAAAAAATATAGCAAGGAATAAACCCTTAATGATGACACTAAAAAAAATACATATACAATAAGAGAAATGAAAAGTAATCAAGACTCAGCACTATGTGGATTTTATTAGTTTGGGCCCTAGCGCAAACTAGGGATACTATGCCTGAGCTAAGTCTTGCCAGGAACCTGGCATTTCAGCGGGTCTCTGCTCAACCAGGCATTTTTGTACTGTGTTCTGTCTCACAATGTTAACATATTTTTAAAGTTCTAAGCATAAAATAAAGTTGTGATGAAAACTTTTTCATTTAATTTTTCCCTATTTCTGATACGTTTCTTTCATCTGTCCCAATAGGAGGTGGAACTCCTGTGTCAACAAATACATGTTATCAGGCCTAATCCTAGTTCTGTTTAAATCCACAGTTGACTTTCATGAGAGCTCACAAAGAGCAACGAGCATCGGGGTGCACAAGGTAAGCACTGATTCATGTGGAAACTATGCTGAAAGAAGCATGCTCAGAAAGCTTGAGTGAAAGTTGGTGGAAGGAATTTGAACAAGACTGACATTTGGAATTTGGGAAAGAGTAGGTGGTATAGGAGAGTAAATGTGGATGGTAAAAATATATAAAAATCATGATGCCCCTACTGAAACCACCTACACCACCACCATCTTTTATCTGTCTCTTCAATCACATACTGAGTTGAGAGAAAGCTTTTACTGTTTGCACCCTAGGGCCAGATTTTCAAAAGTTCTGTACCTACAGATGTAGATGGGAATCCAGTGAAAGTTTAAAAGCTTTTGTATGACTTAAATCCCTGTCATTGAAAGAGAGCAGCCCTGTTAATATATTTGCCCATTCTTTATGCAACCTCTCGTTCAGGAAGTGCTTTGTACACTGCCTGTCAGGGCCCTGAGTGCACCTGCAGGCTGGGGTTGCCCTGACCCACCTCACCTAAGACCCCCACCTGCTGTCCCTGGGCCCAGGAGCTCCCCTGGAGCTCAGCCCCGAGCCACAGCCCTGCGCCAGAGTGACCTCGCAGCTGAGCCTGTCCCTGACCCTGTGGCACAGGTAGCCTGGCCTCCTGCCCTCCTGGCTTGCTGGCTGGACTTTCCGGGTTGATGCCAGACCTGACTCATCACCTCATCCGGGCTGATGACCACTGGACAGTGGACAGATCCTGTTACTGTCACCACCCTGGCCCTGCGCGGATACAGTGGGACTGCGTCCTGTCCGTGAGGGCACTGCCCTGCCGGTGCTGGGGTTGCCTTGGCTCCTGCTCCCTCCTGGAGCAGCCCCACTCTGCCTGCTCTGACACCGCCCATGAAAAGGTGTGAAGGTTTGGATGAGCTATAAACCATGGGATATTACTATATGCTTATCTAAATGTAATTTAATCAGCATTTGTAAGGTCATTTTCTGATGCAGCTGCTTGTGACCTGTGTATCCAGAGTGCATACAATGCCTAACAACAGGCTGCACCATTCGTCTTTCTAATCATTTTCTTACTCTGTACAGGACAAGCTTGGTATTTCTACATTTCCTTTATCCCAGAGGATGTGCTGAAGGCCTGAGATGGCGATTAAGAGCTTTCTCATCCTTTTGAAGGATGAGACTATTGGACATCTCATGAAGAGATTATTTGTCCCACACTTTTGTTATTGATTTGTGGTGAATGGGTGCTTTATATTGTTTGACAAAATTTGATATGTATTATAAAAATATTAAATCTGCAGAGCAGCACATCTGTACTGCCACTATCAAATTTCTTCCAAATTCAAATAGGGTTAACAGGCTTAATCGTGTTTCCAGTTCTTGCAGATCTACCATCTTCCCACCACACCTCCATCCACGATCACTTTTAACTTATCCAGTTATCTTTCTGAATAAGTCAGGGAAAGTGGGCAAACACCACCGACTCAGACGCATGCACACTGACACACACAAGAAACAGACAATAAGGAAATTGGAGAAAACCTTAGAAAAGAAACCACAAGCACAACCATAATTTATCTGTTTTTCATGTAACGATGGTGGGACTGGCCCACCACAGGCTTCTGGGGACTGACTACAGCTTTATGAATCCACAGTAGCATTTGGGTGAAGCTTTCAGTTGAGCTTATTGACCCAGGGCCCCTTTCCGCTTCTAGCCCCGGCTACACCCCATCCCCGCTCGGGCCAACGGCCGACAGAGGCACCGTAACGGCACCTGCCTAGGAAAACGCCCCCCGCCCACGCCCGCCATCCTCTCTGCGCATGCGCAATCGCCACTCTACGCGCCCCAAGCCCGCGCCGCAGCGTGAGCCCAGAACTACATATCCCGGCGTGCCGCGCGCCTCCGCCGCCACAGCCAGGCCAATGGGCAGGGAGAACGCAAGTTCCCGCCTCCTCGCCCCCGGCTGCGGGAAATATCCCCAGCAGGTGTGAAAGAAGTCCCTGGCTGCCTTTCCCCCTCCTTCCCAGGGGTCCGTCTAAGCCGGGCTCACGGGCCAGAGCGAACTGGCTAGGAAGGCTGTTACAAATGAATAGCAGAAAGGAGGGGGGGGGGAGTGGGGCTTGGCTTCCATGGAAACCACTGGGGTCTTTCCTCCCCCTCCCTAACCGCGCGGGACGGGGAAGGAGGGGAGAGCGCGAGCCGGGTAACGGGCGCAGGAAGGAAGGGAGGGAGGGACGGGGCCGCGCCTGGGGGGGGGGGGAACTGCGGCGCGGCTTCCCGCGCGCTGTCAGTTACGAGTGCGCGAGGCGGGCAGGTGTCACCGGGTTGGCCAGAGCCGCGCGGGGCCCCGCCCGCCCCTCGCCGGATTTGCTGCTCGCGCGCGCGCCCTGTCAATCAGCGCCCGAGCTGCCGCCGCGGGGAGCCTAACGGCCAGGGCTCGGCCGGGCCCCGCCCCGCGGCGGCCGGGCCCCGCCCTCCCCCTCCTCTCCTCGCGCTGTCAAGAGCGGTACGAGCGCTCAGGCAGCCGCTCCCTCCGCCGCCGAAGCGCGCGCGCCCCTGTGGCCACGCCCCCTCTCGCCCGGCGCGAGGCACGGGCTCCGGCGACAAGGAGAAGAGGAGGAGGAAGACGACGGCGGCGACCACTCTTCTTCGGCCCTGCTGCCTGCTGGGGCCGGGCTCGCGGGGCGCTGCGTCCCGCCCCCGACCCGCCTCCTCTGCCTCCGGCGTGGGGAGCCGGGCTGAGGCGGAGAGGGGCGGCCGAGAGGCTGGCGGCTGGGCTCGGTTTCCTGCTCAGTGGGCGTCAGTTGGGCCCCGCCGGGCCCCGCCCCCTCCGCCGCGCTCCCTCCCCCCTCGCCGCCCGGCCGGCTCGGAGCTGTCACTCAAGGCGGCGGGCTGAGGCCGGCGGCGGCGGCGGGCGGAGAGAGAGGCAGCTACGCCACAGCCCAGCGGCGGCCATTCGTGGAAAAATAGGCCGTCCCGCTCCTCCCAGCTCCGGCTGCGACCGGCCTTCTCCCCGCTACCCCCACCCCACCCTCCGCCTCCTCCTCCTCCTTCTCCTCCCCCCTAGAGCGGCGCCTCAGCGGGGCATTAATGCGGGATGAGCGGTATGTAACCCCCTCCCTCTCTCCCTCCTGTGCACACCCCTCCCTCCGCTCCTCCCTCCACCCTTCATCCCCCCTCTATCCCGCCCTCCCGGGTTCCCCCTTTTCTTCCCTCGTTCTCCCCCTTCCTACCGCGCCCTTCCTTACTCTTTTTTTATTGCCCTCCTCTCATCTGTTCTTCTTCCTCTAATGCCCCCTTTCTTCTCTTCCTCCACTGCGTGCCCCTCTGACTTGCCTCCTCCGTTCCTCCCTTCTCCATTCCCCCTTTCTTCGCTATCCCTCCCCTCCTGTGCACATCCCTCCCTCCTTCATTCCTCTTTTCCTCCCTCTTTCCCTCCCCTGCTCAACCCTCCTCCTGCCCCCTAAAGCATCGACGGCCACTCAGTGGCCGTCGATGCTTTAGGGGGCAGGAGGAGGAGGAGGGTTGTGGGTGGTTTTTTCCTGCTGTCTCTGGGAGAGGAAACCAAACCTCCCCTTTCTGGGTGTTAACTCTCCAGCCCCCATGGGTTGGGTTTCAAACCACGTTTCTTAGGACTCGTTCTTTTGTAATAATGATTTGCACTGTTGTTTTCATGAAGAAGTAAAGGCAAGAAGCAGGGAACCAAAAAAGAAATGCTCATAGGTTTTGTTATTGTATAAATGAAGGTGAATAATTAACCTGTTACACTTGATATTTTTACAGATCAAAAGAAGGAGGAAACTATGCCCACAGAGGGAGAGAAATCTCCCGAGGCAGAGAATAACAACAATAATAATAAAAAAGGGAAAACTGGAGGCTCACAGGTAAAGCACACACACCAAAATAGGGAAGTACCCAAACTATTAGCATTTAAAATGAAATGTTCAGCTAACTGCATTTCCTGCTCAGGGCATCTTTCTTTAGGTTGGATGAAATATAGTTGGTTGGGTGAAATATCTTTACTGCCTGGATGTGTTTTTTGGTTGCATTTTACAGTGATCAGCTGCTTTCCATGTATTAGAGGCACTTTTTTTAAAATTTATTTATTTTGGGGGGGGGGATTAGAGTGAGGACGAAACAGTCCTGGCTGTCACATATTCATTGATAACTGCTGGTCTTATGTTTAAAGATTATTTACGGGAATATGTACTTCCTCATTCAGTGCTGTGTGATTGGTTTCTGTATGCAGAAGCACTCTTTTTTTTTTTTTTTCCCCCCCTGCTTCCTGTGTAAATCAGAACAGCATGAACACGAACCATCAGAAATAACTATTCAGAATCTGCTCTGTTTTCTCTTTATGGATAGGATTCTCAGCCTTCACCTCTGGCTTTGCTAGCAGCCACTTGCAGCAAAATAGGAACTCCTGGTGAGACTCAAGCAACTGGACAACAGCAGATTATTATAGATCCAAATCAAGGTTTGGTGCAGCTTCAAAATCAGCCACAACAGTTAGAATTAGTAACAACTCAGCTTGCTGGAAACACTTGGCAGCTTGTTGCTGCTGCTCCTTCTGCTTCAAAAGAAAATAATGTTGCTCAACAAGGATCTTCGGTTGCCTCAAGTGCAGCTAGTCCCTCCAGCAGTAACAATGGAAGTTCGTCTCCTTCAAAAACCAAACCAGGGAATTCTTCTGCAACAAACCCTGGACAATTTCAAGTCATTCAAGTACAAAATCCAAGTGGCAGTGTCCAATACCAAGTGATCCCACAGATTCAGACAACGGAAGGTCAACAAATTCAAATCAATCCTGCTAATGCTACTGCCCTACAAGATATACAGGGTCAAATTCAGCTTATTCCTGCAGGGAACAATCAAGCTATCCTCACAACTGCAAATAGGACAGCTTCGGGGAATATTATTGCTCAAAACCTAGCAAATCAGACAGTTCCAGTCCAGATTAGACCTGGTGTTTCCATACCACTGCAACTGCAAACTATTCCTGGTACTCAGGCACAAGTCGTAACAACTTTACCTATAAACATTGGTGGAGTAACCTTGGCATTGCCTGTGATAAACAATGTGGCAGCAGGAGGAGGTTCTGGACAAGTTGGCCAGTCTACTGAGAGCGGAGTTTCCAATGGAAATCAGCTAGCGTCTACACCTGTCACTACTGCCTCTGTTAGTACAATGCCAGAATCTCCTTCCTCATCTTCCACTTCTACAACTACTGCCTCAACATCTCTAACTAGCGGTGATACTTTAGTAAGCTCTGCAGAAACAGGCCAGTACACAAGCACAGCAGGTAGCGGTTCAGAGCAGACAGCTGAAGAACCTCAAACAACTGCTACAGACTCTGAAGCCCAGAGCTCCAGTCAGCTCCAGTCGAATGGACTACAGAATGTTCAGGATCAGTCAGGTTCCCTTCAGCAGGTCCAGATTGTAGGCCAGCCTATTCTACAGCAAATACAGATCCAGCAGCCTCAACAGCAGATTATTCAGGCTATTCCTCCACAGTCATTTCAGCTCCAGTCAGGGCAAACTATACAGACCATCCAGCAGCAGCCTTTGCAGAATGTTCAGCTGCAGGCAGTGAGTCCAACTCAGGTGCTCATCAGGGCTCCAACTTTAACACCATCAGGGCAAATTAGCTGGCAAACTGTACAGGTTCAGAATCTACAAAGCCTTTCCAATCTTCAAGTTCAAAATGCTGGGTTACCCCAACAACTAACTATTACCCCTGTATCTTCAAGTGGTGGCACAACTATTGCTCAGATTGCACCAGTAGCTGTTGCTGGTACCCCAATCACACTGAACGCTGCCCAACTTGCTTCAGTACCTAATCTCCAAACAGTAAGTGTTGCCAACCTGAGTGCTGCAGGTGTTCAAGTTCAAGGAGTTCCAGTTACCATTACCAGTGTTGCAGGTGAGTAGTCTGACAAAGTGTTTTACTATTGCAAGAATACCAGACAGTTTCTTAACACTTTTTTCAGGCTTTCTGTAGTAAATTTGAAACTCTTAACTTAAAAAAAATCTTATCCTTATCACTAAAATTCAGTATTTTAACATAGCTGATGCCTCTCCTAGACATTGAGCTAATATTAGCAGTTGGATCAGTATGAGTTGCTGCCTCTGTTGAAATGGAACTATTTTATTTAATAAGACAAAGAGAGAAAGCATCATTTACGAATAGTTTTGAAGACACGTAAGCTTTGGGAGGGAATATAAGGCTGTACTGTTACAGCTTTGATTTAAAAAAAAAAAAAAAAAAAAAAAAAAAAAAAACACCAAAAAAACAAAGCCACTCTTCCAACCAGGTAGTACTGCTAATCTATGCTGGGTGGTGGGGTGTGGGATGAGGAAAGAGACAGTAAGTAAACTCGTGTCATGGCATATGTCTTGTATGGAACTGTTTATTATATTCTGCATTAGCTCCTAAAGTTGTTCCCTCTGCAAAGAGATCAAATGGAATAAGGTACACTTATGCACAGTACAGTTCCTGTGATTTATGTGTTGTTGTGTGGTGTTTTTTTTTAACTCATAACTGTAGCTCAGTGTTTAATATTGAACTTCTGAATTGTATTATGAAATGTCTGTTTGATTATGCTCATCTAATAGTTGGAGCAGGAGTGATTAAAAGGTTTTAGGCTGGATAGTAGAACTTAGTTCTAAAGCAGGTTCTATGCAATGTTCTCTGCGGTGTCTCACAAGATTATCTCTATAAAACTTGTAAACTTTTAAAGATTTTATATAAAACTTGATTTAGGGGTTCTCTTTGCCAGCTTGATAACCATTTATAAGAACTTGGTTTTACTTCATACAAGTCTTCTAGTCTGGTAGTTAAACTCTTGTTATAAAAACTGTGTCTGCAGTTGGGCTGTTGTGAATATAAAACCATAAGAAAAACCTCATATCTAACTTCTGTCCAGTCAACACTAAAAGTATTAGTATCATACTGGCACACTGGCTTAATAATAAGAAATTTTACACTTGGAGAATTTTATCTGCTATGGTACTCTTTGGCACCTAATGGCATGTTGAAATCTTAAGAACTGGATTGGATGCATTAAACCCAGCTTACTGAAGGAACATTGCAGGAATGTTAATCTAGGTAATCAAAATTAAAATCTTGATCTTCTGGTGTTTGGTTTTAATGGTTCCAAACAGAAGTTTGCATGCTGGAAGTGACCAACTGCTACAATAGGCTATGGTCTAATTTGCCTTGGAAAACTTTCCTTGATGGGAGAGTGCTGATTGGCTACAGTTGTTAGACAGAAGTTGATACTTTGGTAGGGGACTATATGGGAAATCTGTTTTGGGAGCAGCCTGGTCTTGGCAATGGGGTAGAAATCTTTCTGCATGCTTTTATTTATTTTCCCTCTCTCTTCCTTCTTACTAACGGCTTACAACTGTTTACTAGACACTAGTAGGAATTCGAAATAAAAATTCTGAATATCATCTTGCTCAGCTACCTTGATTGCACCTCTGCCTGTGATGCCCTCTGGAAAACAGAGGGATTGACATTTATAACTGAGGATGAAAGAAGGGAAGTGAGTTGCAGATGTGGTCCTTAAAGAAGCCTTAGTCATACAAGTTCTGTAGTGTTTTTGTTTTTCCCTTATACTAGCAGCAGTGAATTTTGTGTGGTGTGGTTCTCCCCCCCCACCCCGTTTCTTCCATACATAAGGTACTATATCTATTTCTGAAGCTTGGGGTTAGGGGAAAAAGGAGATCTCCAAGAAAGTGAGTTAGAGGTCATCATCTCCTTTTCTTTTTCATCTGTTTCTCTCCTGCAAAGCTTCCTAATGCTGCACTCTGGGAATGGGAGACATGATAGCATGGAAAGGAGAGTGAAGGGCATGAAGTGCTGTCCTCTTGTTAATGCTATATTAAATATTCAAGAAAAGAATGGTGTATGAAACAGAAACGCAAACATGCTAAAAACTAAAGTTTGCTTACCAATTATAAGGAGTAAGCTGTCTTGATCATGGCTATTAACTTCCTCAAGTTCGGCATTTTCAATTTGAAATGGCTTTTACTATTATCATTACAAGGAATTTAAGAAAATTAACTGTCCACTTATCTCAGTATCTGCAGATTGGTATGTCCATTCTTCCTCTGCAGTACCTGAGTCTGTCAGCCTGAATTCTTTTGTGCATGAATTGAACTCTCCAAAAGTGGATCATTTGCTACAAGTGAGCAGTAAGAGTAGGTGTTAGAAATAAGCCATATGTAGGATGTCCAGAAAGTGCCAGGAAACAGACTGACTGAAAGACTCAATCCACGTGTGAGCTCAGGTACTCTGGCCTTGTTAGAAGAAAAATGCTTTTTTTCTTCTTGAAGCAAACCCAAACAATCAAGCCAGCAGACGTTTTTTGGGAGGGAGAGGGGGAATATTTGTCTGAAATAACTATTCTTTTGTTTGTGTTGTATTTCTGTTGCATTAGTTTTTCTAGTTATTATTACAAAGGAGTAATTTGGGTACTGAGAAACTAAGAAAAATGCAATAAATGAAACAGTAAAGCAATAGGACTCTAATTTAACAGTAAATAACAAAACTTCTTAGCTTAAAATTCTTATGGAAATGTTAAGCAATAGTTCTATGTTCTTTAGTCATTAATATTCTTGTCAAGAAGATTCTAAATTCTGGAAGAGACATATCTCACATTGTAAGAAAAATATTAAAACATTCAAGTAAATATTTTTGTTGGCTTTATAACCTGTGTTCTGAGTCTCTGGTCTCAAGGTATGTAGGCTCTAGTGTAAACCAAGCAAGGTGAATAAGGTATGTGGGTTGTGTGGATTTTGTTTGTTAATGGAAAGCTTGGATGTGTTGCTTTTGGTGAGTATCACATTTGTAATTGCATGTTATATG
This sequence comes from Apteryx mantelli, assembly GCF_036417845.1. Taxonomy (NCBI): domain Eukaryota; kingdom Metazoa; phylum Chordata; class Aves; order Apterygiformes; family Apterygidae; genus Apteryx; species Apteryx mantelli. The sequence continues at coordinate 134,451,843 of NC_089979.1, read as the reverse complement.
TGGGCAAAAGCAAGGCAAAAGCAGAAGTTCTCATATTGTTTCACTTTCTGGCCTGAGTGAAGATTCATTCAACATCAATGAGGTAGAGAAATTTTCTAGAAGTAAAAGACCTACAAAGCATCAGTCGAAGGAATAATTGAAGGCACAGAAGAAAGCTGGATGAGGAGGAGACAGAAATTAAGTATATGAGCCTTAAAAAAATCTTTAAATAATGATGTAATTCAGAGCTAATCAAGCTATGTACTAAATAAAAGCAACAGTGTTTACCTGAACATGAAGAAGTCTGCAAATATCTGGCTTGCTATGAGATGAGTTCTGTCATAGCCATCTTCCTTTGAGCAAGTCTTGTGCAATGTAAGTAGCATTTCTTTAGCGCTACAGGAATTGTAGTGTTTTTATACCTCATTCTCTGGGGAACAGGATAGTCTTTAATGTTAATCTGAAACAAAATACAAAACAAAATACATGTTGGCTTCCTGAGTTTACCCTATATGAGTTTGGTGCAAGCAAACGATACACAGCTACAGCTCTCTTGCCTTTTTAAGATTTCTGCTGTAATAGCTGTGTAGTCAAGGTCAAAGGATTCTCCCCCACCCCCCTTCTTAAAATAAGGTAACCTTTACTTTATTTTCAGGCCTTTTTATTTATCTGGATGTGTTTACTTGACAACATAAATGACTGTGAAGGAGCTTGTTTTAAAACTGCTGTGGTCCTGAAAAAACATGGTTCATAAAGCCATTTCTCTTTTTTGGGCTAGGTTCCTTTGTCTCTCAACACATTGAGCTTGGAATGTATTTGTTTTAGGAATAGCATGGAATATGAACACTGGATGCTGATAAATGTGGGGTGGAATAAAAGGGACTAGTTAAACTGTTAATGAAATGCTTAAGTATATCAGTTTGTCTGTAAAAGTTATTCTGCCTGTGTAATTTTTTAAGTTGGGGCCTTCAGAAGAAGTCACAAGCTTTTCTGAACTTGTTCAACATTCTTCTAACAGTTGGAATACATTCTACCTCTCTTGATGGTGTCTTTTCAGTGTTTTTTTTTTTTTTTTTTTTTCCCCTCAGAAGAAACAGGGAACTAAAGTAATGGTTCAGACTTGTCTCAACTCTGATTATACCTCTTGAAATAATCGTCACATGAGGATGAAGGTGTCTGGCTGTCCTTATATGGGACACTTTAAGTTACTTGTAACTTACCTGAACCTAGTCAGGGTTTTGTTAGTTTCTTGTCATGGGTTCCACCACCTCGCAACTCAAGTTCAAGCCACTTTAAGATGGGCGGTGACATGGCCCGAATTATAGGGAAATTTGAGTTCATCCACCAAAATAACATGGAAGAAGAACTTCTATTCAGTGGAAAACTTTCTTGCCTGACGATACTGGAACTAGTGAGTTTGCAGGGATGTGCTGTGGACTTTAAACCAGTTGTTAATGACAATGAAGTCCAATATCAAGTCTTTTCACTGGGGCACTTAAAAAAGGGGGGGAGGGGAGGGGCAATGCAATTTACCCTACTTCTGTTTCCCACTCTGTAGTAATGTGGGTAACTAAGACTTTTTTTCCCTTTTTCTTCCACCAACTGCTTCTGCTGCACTACTGCTATTAATTATGTAGTTTGCTAGTCAGGTCTCCTGCTTCCTTATGCATTTTTTTTCTCACTTGCCTGCATCTACCTTCTGCCTGTCCTCCAGGCTTTCTCTTCCCTTTCTACTGTTATTGAGTCCTCTTCTGTGAGAGTTGCTAATTCTGTGACTTGCTGTTCAAAGGCTGAAGACATTCAACCAGCATGACTGGAATATCCAAACAGACTTCTCGGGGGGGTTTTAAAGATTTTGGTAAAATGGTTTCAAACAGGAATAAAATGATAAATAAGAGATTAAATGTGTGTAATTCAGGAATGTAAGAGTCAAAGGTGTTTCTAACTAAATAGTTAGTCTTTGATGGTGTTTGATGCTGACTGGAAGCAATGCATGCAAGAATAATCTGCTTTCACAGTTACTGTTCCACCCTTCAGTGATCCTGCAGCTCAAGCCTTCATGAGCCAGAAGTGGTCATTTTTATATTTAATGGATTTTTTCTTATATGAATTTGTCTTTTTTGAGCCCATGTAAATTTTTGACATCTTCAGCACTTGTTGGTAATAAATTCAATGCCTTAATTGTTGTATAAGTTCCCCCCCCTTTTTTTTTAATTTGATGTTCTTTTAATTTCTCATAACACAAGAATTCAAGATCTCTTTCGTCTTTGTACTACCCATGAACTTCTATATCTCTATCATATATACTAGATATTGAGGGAAGGGAGGGTTGTTTAATCTGAAGTCCTAGACTATTAGACTTGCATCACTGCATGAGAAAAATAGGTTTTCATGTTAGTCTCCTACTTGCTCATGTTAATGTAGCAAGGAGTATGGGTAGACTATGGGTTTTGTAGCTAAGCAAGCAGGGAAGCCTTTTGGTGGTGATGAGGTGAAAAGGGTTTAAAGTAGCCACAGCGTGTACAAGCAAATGGGCAAATATAGATGCTAATTGTGAAAGTCAAAGGAGCTAAAGGGTGGTGGTTGCATGATATTTTGAACATCATCCAGTGTTCCCCTGGATGTTCATTGGCCAGCAAGCTGTGGCAAATATCTTGAAAGAAATAGAAGCTGCAAGCTATGGAATCTGCAGTGAAAAGATAAGTACAAAGAATTGAGCTCTTTTCTACAAAAACAGAAAAAACAAATGCAGAAGGCTGGCTTAATTTTTGCATCCTAGTGCATTACTTGGCATTCTAGACAGTCTTCTACTGTGAGTGTTTGAAAAGCAGTTGGGAAGAATATGAAAATTTAGCATACTTTTTCCCAAAGTAATGAAAGGTCATTTACAACTGTTCTCAGGTTGCCCTGAGCTGAGGACTGTTGCAGAACCACAATGTTCTAAATATTATAGCGCTTGGCATTCTTTTCAAATGCTTCAGAGTAATTATAGGAGAAACATTTAATCTTCTAATAGCAAGATTCCTTTGGTTGTAGGGTTTTCTTAAACTGAAATTCAGAATAGTCACAGAAACAGTATATCAACAAACCATGATGATATTTGACTAGGTGATGGTAGCTTAAAATAAATTATCAGTATGCTGTTTCAGAACCTGATGCATATGGAAACCACAGTCTATTTGTTCAACTAAATTGTCTGTGGAGAATAACATTGTGATATGCCTCCATAAAACAAGCCTTTGCTACCTGACCTGTGAGTAGCAAGACATGACTTCATTACTTCTGGATAAAGTGGGGAGGGGGAAGTATTTTAAATAATACCTTTGCTCATAATTACACAGTGAAAAAGGCTTCTAATGAACAATTTCTCTATTAGTAACAAGAAATAGGTGCAAGTTCTTAAAGTCTTCAAAGAAGAGCATTAGTAAAACTATTTCACAATTAGAGTATGTGGTCTTGTAAAAATATTTCATCGATACAGGTGCTCACTCTGAGAATATTAATTCCTGCCCTTCCTTTTCATTCTCTACCCTCAGAAATAGGAGCATGTAGAATGGAAAATGAATTGACTAAATTTTCTTGTTCGGAAAATGTGTCAAGGAAGAGAATGCTTATTTGAATGATACTGCACATCTTCATCAGCCTGTTACTACTACTACTTTTTTTTGGACATGAGGTTCTAAGGGGAACATTAATTTTAAGTATAAAGAGTATTATTGTTGAAGAGCAACTAAACTTTCCAGTGCTCAGTGATTTTAATTAAATATATTTAGTTAATAAAAGTTGTTTTATTCACACGTTGTATCACAGCTCTTGAAATAGTCAAGACTGCACATGCACTGTATTTTTCTAATGAATATTTTGCTCTGGCTATATGGAACTTTCACCAAAACCATAGTTCTGGACATCCTCAGCCTCTTGAGAAATTTAGCATCTCTGTGTATGCTTACATTAGTTTGGAGCATAGCTAAATGGATTTCTGTACACATTATTTCTTAAGAATAATGTTTGGAGTGATCCTTAATACTTACTGACAGTGATCCTTAATACTTACTGACACTGGTGAACAGTCATATACCTTGATAAGCTGGTGATAGGTAACCGTGTTATCCCAGTATGCATAGTTAGTCTTAATAGACTTGTAAATCAGTATCATATTGTGGTAAATAGAACAGTTAACATCTTTGTACCAAAATACCTGGAATACATGATAGGTACTTATACAACACTTGAAGTACAAGTCTGCCTTTCCTTAGATATAGGATGGTTTCAAGTAATGACGTGATCACTTTTCCCTTGAGCAAAGTACTGAAGTCTAAGCAATATGGGCCTTGGTTGTCTTCTTTCTTTGGTCACCGGGAAGTAACTGAGTAAAACATCAGGCTTTTTAGGTTATGTTCTGTACCAGAAAGGAAGAGCAGGTGAGATCAAGCATGCCATTTTAAAGGCTAACCATGTTACAGAAGAGTTGGCAGAACTTCTAAGGGGTTGGATCTTAGATGCTTACATGGCTCTTCTTCTGTCATGCTGTAATATGTAGCTTGGTTGGTCCTTGCCTGATAAAGGCTGCAACAAGGTATAACAGTTGTTACAACTTAAATAAACAAATTAGTCATTGATATTGGTTAGCCTATCTACCCATAGGCTGTGATAAATCCAAGACTTCTATCTCATATTTAGTCTTACTGTAAAATACCTTTAAGACTGTTTCATGAATCTTGTCTTTCCTGAGAACAATCTTAATTACCCTCTTGCTAAAAGTTTTTTAGATTCTGAACAAATTTATCAAATACTATACAACTTAACCTGGTTTTAAGGTTATCTCTCTTCCATTCTGTTAAGTGTTTTGTTCTCCATATCTACATACCTGTTTACTAATCCCTTATGTGCATAGAGGCATACTTATTTTTATCTTGATCAATATAAAGGTAACATTTCATATAGCTGAAATGTTTACTTAAAGAATATTTCTGAGCACTCTAGTCAAGCATCAGCTTGGAAGTATAAAATATTACATAAAGAAGATAAACTGTAGGAAAAAAAAAAAAAACAGGTTACTAAAAACTTAGTGTGTATTTCCTGTCAACTGCCTTCTGTCCTTTCAAGATTAGGCTATTACTATTTCCATGGTAACTTACACATGACTTACATACATGGACTTATGCAGACATTGAACTAAAATGCTGAAAAACAGACTTAAATCTCTGACATCAGTATTTTAGTTTACCTATGGCAGAAGCATTTAAGATGGGTGCATTTTTTGATTATTATAGGTTGTCAGGTATTGCGCTCCTCTATTTAGGCTGTAGAAACTAACAGTCAACAAGTTTACGTCTCTGAAGTACAGGGGAAGAGTAGGAAGAAAGAACTTGGCAAAGTTCTGTTGTGCCTGTAAGCTATTGAATAAGCCAAGAGTTGGGAGGGAAAGGGCTGTTTTCAGTGAAAACAAACATAAAAATGCACTCTCTTTACATTCACTACTAGTTTCTATGCAACATATGTGACATTCTACAGCATAGAAGTGCATGCTTTTGTCTGCGGAGAAGTTTTCTTGAAGACTTAACCAAAATATTCTTTACTTTTTGACTTCTTCAACAATGATAAAAATCACTTTTTTTGAAAAGTTCTCTTGCCTTAGCAGTAGTATAACAAGTTAATTTCTCTGACTCATTGGATCAGTGGATAGTGCATTCTTTAGAATACCTAATAAATAGAACGTATTTTTTTCCCCCCCAGTTGAACCCTATTAAAATAACAGCAAACCATCTGGAACAACCAGGAGTGTTGTCTGGTTTTGATTGAAACCTCTACTTGATTGTGCAAGACTAAATTTTGTGAAAATGCAGTTCCATAGTTGATTTTTCATTGTTTACTTATAGCATTTCCTGTGTTGTATTTGTGCTAGCTCTTTGCTATGTTTAATAAAGTAACACAGAAAACTGGCTTTCAGTTAAATGAAAAAATACTGCAATCTGGAAAAATTACTTTTCTATCTGAAAATACCGAAGTGACTTCATGTTGTCTTAAAGCACCTGGGTAAAGCTTCCTGTTTTTGAAAAGCTATTAAAATACCTTCATAAAATTTCATGGGCATGTTTTATATTTGTCTTGTTGGTAAGAGTCTTACACAAAAGAAAAAACATTTTTAAAGAGTTGTTAAACCCTCAAAAACCTTATTTATTACTGCTTTAGACATCCAGCTTTTAAGCGGCATTTTTCACAGAAATTAAGCTTAGTTAATCATGATCAGTAATTTTTGAATGCACTGGCCCATTTGACATAGAAAGCAAGCTCCTGGGGAAGAAGATCCAAGTTTCTACAAATTTTGTCAAAATCTGCAATGGCAGAAGACAGAAATTTGCTGCATTGTCCTTTTAGTTAGTAGGAAAGACAGAGCTTGTCTAGTTAATGCTGCAGTTGTTTATACTGGAAATTGTTTTTGCTTGCAGTAGCACCTGGACATTATGTGCTGAGACAACCCAAACTTTGTATTGTAGTTGGACTCATCCAGTTCTCTTTCTCTACTCCAAACTGTTCTTTCCTGAAGAATATGTGGTTCCTTTGAATCAACCATTGAGCAGTTTCTGTTCTGGGGAATTCCTTTTCTGTAACTTATTTCTCTATATCTTTATAAACTACTACTTTAGGGCAGAAGAGAGGGCAGAATTATCTGCGTAACATTTAAGTAACACCAAATTACATTATGGCTTCTGCATAAATTCTGCAGCTCACTTTTGTCTTCATATATTTAATTTTAAAATATGGTTTTCATTTTTCTTCAGCATGTAATCTTATTTCTAGCAGCTGATGTTGAAAGCAATTATTTCTGATTGTATGAACTATTACAACAGCCTTTTTTTTTTTTTAACTTTGAAATCTTAACTAATCTTAATCAAAGTAGACTATTTGTATTTTATTACAGAAAAAGAGTGTCCAGAAAGGATGTTTGCAAGCTGACTGCATTTGGGGTATGGAGGGGAAAGGGAGATGTGAGACCACCTTCTCCCCCTGGACCCCTGCTTTGCATCAGTAAGCTGTTGAATCTGTGAGTTGTTGCATCAGTTCCAAAGCTTGCAAAGCTTTGGAGCTCTGCAGGCTGTCATAAGCTTTACTTCAGCTGTCCTGCGGTAGTATATACATTGAATTATGGATGTCAGTCATGACCTTCTCTTTCATTTTTGGAATATACAGCTACACAAATGTTTTTGTAATATTAACTACTCTAGCTCTAGCTACATTTTTTTAAAACTGTTCCTCAGCTTTTGTAATAAGGCACACAGTAGTGGGATACCTCTCTGTTGATAATGCTGCCATCTTTTTTGCTTATTTACATTGCTTATTTACAAAATTTTCTTTGGGAACTGAGTACCAGAAACTAGAAGTGCCTTCTTACATTTCTCTTCCTTCCAAGATCCATTTTCTAAAGCTTGAACTCCTGTGATCCCTCTGAATGGATCAGATGTTATGGCCCTTTCTGCTCTGTTGGTTCAAAGAGCAGTTTTTCATGCTTACTATTTAAGGCGAACAAGAACAGTGTGATAGGAATGCTTGTCCACTGTGTAGTAAAAGGAAACTTGATTTGGCTTATGGTGGATGGCCAAGCCTAATAACCATAATCTTTAGTTTTCAGTCACTCTATAGGAAAATTTTACTTAGGTAACACACATCAGCTTTTTTAATCATCTTATGTAGTTATGGGAGCTCTTATTTTGCAAGTTTGCTTTGAAGCCTAAAATTTATTTTTAAATTTTGGCTCCATAGGAAGAGCTTGGAAAAGTTAATTTCTATTGCATGAATGAGTTACAGATTCTTATATACAGGAACACCAACTGTTAAGATGAAGTTTTGACGCAAAATTGGAAAGCAAAATAAGCAGTCCTGAAGAACAAAGGTTATACAATCCTGCATCTTGATAAATTGGGTTTCTGGTAATGAGTTATGCATTTACTTGACTGTTTCAGTGGGAAAGATTACTGGCTAAAATCATGTAGGTCTTCTATTTGAGAAGCTTTAAAAATGTCTATAATCTTACTTGTAATTATTCAGTTGTAAACATATAGTAAAAGTCTGGGGGGGGTTAATATTGCAGACAGTGAAAGTCTTACTGCACTTAATTTATAAAATAAGTACCATGTCAAGTTGCCTTGTTGTTTTACTTGACTACAGGAAAACATGCAATGATTACTCCCCAAAAGAAAGTTTTAGACAGCAGTGAAAATAAAATGGAATTAATTGCCATCAGTGTTATTTTGTGCACTAACATTTTGTTGTAACTTAAAATTGTAACCTGACAGTATGTGTAATAAACTTCAATTTTTTTTTACAAGTTCAGTGATGATTTTGTTAAGGAGAGAATGTTTCACAATTTCAGGAAACCGCTATTGAAAAGAAATCATGGGGATTTAAGAAAAACTGTCTTCTAAAAGCAGGTGTAAATGCGCAGTGACTGCTCTGACAACCGCTGTGTAATAACATAAATGAAATGTGACCTTGACTGTTTGTTCCCTCAGGTAGTGATCTGTTTAGACCTATTTCTGAAGTCTGCTGTGTTGAAACACGAGAGCTCTTGTTACTGAAAAGCTTGATTATGAATGGTGAAGTATAGTGATATCAAGTCTTGTGGTTTGGAGTTTATCAGGAAGAAGTAATGTTAAGTGATCTCATGCTTGAAGCAGAATTTCTGGAAGGCGTTAAATGGTATTTTATGACCTTAGCAACAAGTCATATGGCTTATTTTTAAAAGGTCTTTTTCCCCTGTCTAGAAACTGACAGATTATTCTGTACCTTTATGAACAGCATTATCTCACCTACCTGTTTTAAGAATTAGCAGGGTTTGTTTTGCTTGTTTTTTAAAGGAGGAGCTAATTTGCATGTGCATTATCTCTATGGAAAAATCCTCCTTTAAATAAATTTTAGAAATTACCTCAAATTTTGTAAGCTGCCTAAAAACTCATGTCAACAGTTAAGTAACACCTCAGTATCTTTTCTTTATTAAACTTGATTTAAGAAATAATGAAATGCTTCATCTACATCTGCCATTAGTTGCCAATTTATGAAGAATTTCTTTTTCATTAGGATAATAGGAAAAACAGCAGCAGCACATTCAGCAAGCTTTAGCCCATCTGATCTGGCCACCAAGGCTCATAAGTTCTGGCACTGTTCTGTAGTTTGTACTGTACTGTAATAGTTTTGGTCTAGCTTGAGGGAAAGTAGAGTCTCAACTTATCAAACAGATGTAGTGTTGAGTCGTCATATGCCTAATAAAACTCCTCCATGTCTTTAGATAGCTGCAGCCTTTGGTGCAGCTCTTACTACAAAGGTTTTAATTCAGTACTCCTCTCTTTAGCTAAATAGTGCTAGTACTTGCCCTCTCTTTTTTTTTCCGATTAAGGCTCTTGAAACTCAGTTTCTCCTATTAGCAAGATGAAGATTCATTCCTGTGCTTGGCTCAATTTAACAGTCTCAAAGTGACCTTAATTTTCAGTAATTTTTTAATTACTAGTAAATCCTAGTACATTATTTTAAAAAAAAAAGGCAAATCAAGAACATAGTGGCCTCACTTTAAGATTTAGATCAGAACCTGTTGTCAGTTGTTTCATGAAAACTTACCAATCTTTCTTCCTGAGAAAGACTTTCAACAAGCCTCAAATATTTTACTCTCAAAGGGATAAAGAATTTCATATTTAATAACTTTAAAGGAGAATAGATATATTTCTTCTTATCTTGTGTGCTCTTAGTGTGCTAGCTTGTTGGGATGCTGTTTCAGGCATCCATAACAAAAGAATTAAGTCCAGAAATTTTAACATAGAACATTTGAGTGTTTTCTTATAAATATTCTTTGCCAAAGGCTTACATAGTTATCAGATATCTGTGCTTCCTCCAGTTATTCCTTTACCTCAAAAAGTACAGATTTGCTTAGTGAATATTGTGACCTGGATCTTTAAAAAATGCTATTTGTGTGATATTTTGAGAGTTTCAGAGCCTTCTGCCCTGATTTTAGTAAGTGGAATTGAAGGGAAGGGGAGTTTAAAATAATCAACAGCTCTTCAAGCTTAATTTAAAGAAGGAAGTCAACATTCACATTAAGAAATGTAATAACTTTGTTAATGCCATCCAAAGAGCATGTATTTAGAGACTATAATTGCCTGAGCAACCTTACCCTTGGCATTTTCTGTCTTTTGTATTTTACTGTCACCTTTACATTTATTGTGAAGTGTTCCTACTCAAATATATGACTATATCATGTTTATTAAGTAGATTAAAGTTGTAGCTCAATAGTGTGTATGTTACACTCCAAGATGGTCCTCATGTGGACCTTGCAAGTATTCATTAGAGAACAATGACAAAGATTGAGGAAACCACAGGCTAGATAAAGTATGTGTCAGCAGTGGTACTGGATATTCTGAAGAAGTATCAGAAGACTTTTGTGGCTGGTTATCTCATGAATCAAGTTTTGGTCTCTAAGTCATATCTAATCAACACAATGTATGCAACTCAAATACTGAACAGGCTTCCCCATAAAGGATCCCCCCCCAGATCCATCAAGAGTTACATGACAGATGCTTGCCACTGTAACATTAGTGATGGAGCATGAAAAGGATTCTAAGTGCATCAATTTGTATCTTATTTGAAAAATTTGTCTGGGAAAAGTTACATTGAAACTTTAATTAAAGAAAATTCAAGAAAAAAGAAAATTGAAAGAAAATGATGCTACTCAGCTGTGTTCTAACCATAGAATGATTAGGTGGCAGGACTTTTTTGGCCAAACAAAACTTTTTGACATGGATGGAGTCATCTGTCTAACATCCTTTTGGATGACAAAGGATAACTCTTAATGTACCTGAAAACCTGACTATTGGTGAAACAGTGTCAGAGACTGCAGTAGATGTGGCCATAATAGCTGACAGACCTTTAGCTTTTGTAGTGAGCATTCATGGACTGTCTTCATTTATAGTGCTGGCCCTGTGATTTAAAGCAGTTTGCATTTTGAGTCTGCTTAATAAGAGGGCTGATAGCACTTTGTGAAGTACTCCAAGCTCAGCCAGTTCTTCCTGTTAATGTATTTACCTTTGGCTAACCAAAAACTAAAGCTGGTTTTAGCATAAGTAATAACAATATTATGTTAATATGAGTATAAGATATAAAGTAAAAAAAAATCAGCCTTCTTTGACTCTGGCTATTCATTATACTCAGTCATTAATTCAGCAGCTTTAACAGCCTGACAGGGAATTGCCATGGACTAGCATTTTCTTTGGAAGCTCTTGTGTCCTGTTCTGCCACTATTAACCCAAGTGCTAGATATTACTATCTGCATTTATGACCCAATGTTGACCATACTCTATCATCATTTCCCTCATAGACTATTTGCATGAGTGCCTTTTGCTAACACTGGGTTCATTGCTCTATTGAGGAGGTATGAAGAAGTCTCTTGAGAACATGGGGAAGAAGTTTATTTCCAGTATTCTTTCTGAAAAAGAAAGACTTTGTTCTATCCTAGACATATGGAGGCTCTACACTCAAGAGTAAGATTGTAATTCTTCTCTTGTTCCTCTGCTGCAAATTCTAAGCTTCTTTTAGACTTTTTTTTGTCTAGTATTACTGTCTAGCTGTCCAATAGCAAGTGGGATTCAATCATTATCACTTCTGGGTTTGCCTTGTTCTTTTCAGAGAATCAAAAGTACTCAGTAAGTATCTGTCAATAGTTTTTGTGCACTTAAGAAAACAAGGAATGCATGTTTATTAATATCTAGGAAGATCAGGTGCAAGTTCCAGGCTGAAGCAAAGAGAAAGAATTGGGAAAATTCAGTCAGTGCTTTTGGTGATGATAACATGGTACTGACCTAGGTACAACATGGATTAATTACTTCTTATCTCATAGCCAACGCTGGCCTGTTGGGAGACAGCCTAGTCCCTTTGGGAGGTTCTCTATATATCATGCTTTTTAGTCTTAACCTATTTGCTTGTATGTGGAGGTGTTTGTTAGGTTAATCTATAGCTGTTATCATGGCACTATATCCAAGTTAGTCTGTCCAAGCACCTATAGTTCCTCAGCAATCGTGTGAATAAAGTAATCATTATTCTGCACTGTGTCATATATAAACTCACTTGGTAGCTAGGCAAATTAGACTTCAGAAAGGGTGTTCTCAGTCTTATCCCCACTGATGACTTCTTTTACAGATGCCTGAGAAGTAAGTTGGTGTACCTGTTTGAATCGCTCTGAATCATGTTACCTCCAAGTAATTTTTTGCTTTTAAATTAATGCTTCAATACTGAGGACCGTCAGACAGGGCATACAGAATATTTTGATCTATTCTGAGCCACTCCCTGTTGGTAACTGCACTCTATCAATAAATAGAATAGTATTTCCCCTTCTTTCCCATTTGTGTGTAACCACTGAATTTTTGAAAATGGCAGCTTCTTCATTTATTGTGCCTGTGGCTGACAGGACTATCATTCAGTGTTATCAGATTTCAAGTGCCAGTCATGTCCCTGTGTCAGATTGTTTTCTCAAAACCTATAGTACTAACTAATTTTGGAAAGCAAATGTACTGTTACCCTGCTGCTCAAGAAACTATACTTACCTGTATTGGAATACTCTATTTTGCTTTAACATCAAGATAGTCTTTCTAATTTGCTTTGATCAAAAAAGCCAATGAGATCATGAAATTACACAATGCAATTGAATCCTTAATGCATCAAGTCAATCTTAGGATTCCATTTGATTCAGTAAAGCCTTCCAGTCTTCTTGAAACTGTACTCCTTTCTGCAAAACACAACAGAAAAGTTATTCTCACTTTTCAAAGCTCTGGTATGCTAGCTTGTTCAAATTTAGTCCTTTTCTTTGTGGATGTTACAGGAATATCAGCGACCTCAAGAAATTCATCCTAGAAGCTCTGGTTATTCATTGTGTTTACATTTGTTGTCAGCTGATTAGCTGAGGTGTTCCTTTCAGAATTTTTACCAGCATTTTACCAGAACACTGATGACCCATCATCCCGTTTCAAAAACATATTGATTTTTGCCCTTTGCTAGACACTAAGACTGTAACAAGGCAAGAAGGACAAATTCTGGGTTCAAAAAGTCAGTAGTACTATCTGTTTGAATCCTTGTTCTCACTCTCTAGAGTATTTTTATCAACAGTCGCTTACTGAGAGATCTTTACTGACGTTTAGTCAAAGAAACAAGAATTATTTGCCTTACCACAAACATAATCCTTTTTGGAGGCTGTTAGAGTGAATTGTGTATTCTCTCTGTTCAAACTTTTCAGAGTCCCAGGCTATGAGTACTGATACATTAATGTGTAGTTTTTTGCTTTGCCCCTTTCCTATTTTTATGACTTCATGTTGGAACATCAGCTACACAATTCTGAAAGACCTCATTAACTAAGAGAATCTTGTCTAATGAAAATAAAGCGCATCCATGTTAGGCTCTGTGTTGATTCAGTACTTACAGGTATCACGGATACTGCAGAAGTGACAATTCTGTATGCACCATATAACTACTTTTAAAATGAATTAATGCTAGTTTTCTGAATGTACATATGTTTTCCAAGGTTATTATAGAGATATTAACTGGCAATAGATTTAATAATATTTCTACGTAATATTTTGTTTAATGTTTTCTAATTTATCTCAGCTTTTGAGAAAAAGAAAGTGCCTGTTAAATTAGTTCACATTTCCTAATATCGCCCACTATTTTGCTGTCTTGTACTGTTTTAATAACACATGACATTAAGCAGGACTACCTAAGCTAGCAGGTAAGTCTTCTGGCAGTGCTTCAGGAAAACTGGTGAAATGGCTGGCTAGATGCAATATTTGTTTTGCAGTTTACCTTAATTTCAGTGGATTTTTGTTCTATAAAATATATAAAGTTTATTTGTGCAATTCAATTATTTAAATGACCAATAAAAGGTACAAAGATTTTCTTATTTTACAGGTCAACAGCAAGGACAAGATGGAGGAGTAAAAGTACAGCAAGCCACAATAGCCCCTGTAACTGTAGCAGTAGGTGGCATTGCTAATGCAGCAATTGGTGCTGTTAGTCCTGATCAGATAACACAAGTGCAGCTGCAACAAGCTCAACAAACTTCTGACCAGGAAGTGCAACCTGGCAAGAGATTGAGAAGAGTTGCCTGCTCATGTCCTAACTGTAGAGAGGGAGAAGGAAGGTAAATCAATAAATATTTAGGCAATTTATTACAGCTTGCCTAATTTGAGCATGAAATTTTTTTGTATCGCCTACATGTTTTTAATCCTGCCTGTTAGAAAATATGCTTGTATGTTTCTTTTTTGACAGGAGATTATAATTTTCTCAATTACCAGAAATATTTTTCCAAAGTTAGTTAATAATATTTTATAATATTATTACTTACCTGTTTAAATTTGATCTTTTTAGAGGCAGCAATGAGCCAGGAAAAAAGAAGCAACATATCTGCCATATTGAAGGATGTGGAAAAGTTTATGGCAAGACATCTCATCTTCGGGCACATCTGCGTTGGCATACTGGTGAAAGGCCATTTGTGTGTAACTGGATTTTTTGTGGCAAGCGATTTACAAGGAGTGATGAGTTGCAAAGACATAGAAGAACCCACACAGGTTGGTCAGCCCTCTCTGTATACATAATACAGCAGGTCTGAATCATAGCGGCCATGGTTTAACAGTTATATAAAAGAAAAGATCCCATTAAGATCTCTGAAAACTGCATTTATATGTAAATAAAGTAACTTAAAAAGAGTAAGTGGTAAATCTTAGTCTTTTATCAGTGTGAGGTGAGTGTGAAATAATTTAAATGATCTGTTCAAACAGTTCTTTTGAATCTGTGCTAGAAGGAGATGACCTCAAGACAGATAGCTGATGTACTGTAGTGCCCTGTAGTGTCCAATCTTAATTCGACATATTTTCTTGCACATGTAGGGTGGCTGTGAGCCAGGCAGCTGATTCCTCACTTGGACTAGTTCAGTCCACAAGAAATTTAACCTAGTCTCTTTGTCTGATTTGGTCTACTTGGGAAGTTTCATGAAGTTTCAAGAGACACTTGGTAAAGCAAGTTCTCTTAACAGTTCAGATTAGAAAGGTGGACCTTCCAGAAACTGAAAATTGTATCAGCCTTCATACTTCTAGCCCCAAAAAGGCTTTTTTTTTTTTTTTCAACTCATAGCTTCAGAAGATAGCGCTTGAAGGAAACCTACACACCAATGACATTCGAACACTGACAGTGCTTTTTTAGTATGGTGAATGTCCCCCTCTCCCCCACTGTCCCATACATCCTCATGAGACAGATTAATGGAGCTTTGAGATTCATGTTTCCAAATTGCCGCCTTATCATTGTAATCTAAATAAAGTTTTTTTTTTTTTAAAGCTATCAGATAGTTCTTTTAGGCTCTTTATGTCTTCTACACTGTCAGGTATGAAGTTTATGAAAATGGTGATCTAAAATTAGTGACCTAAAGTGACCTAATGACCTAAAATTCAAACTACACAGCAGCTAATCACATAGAAAATATTTGTTGAAAGCAATTTAAGAATGAAGAGTGTTGACAAGAGCCAAAAGCCTGTGACTGAACAGAACAGATCTGGAAATCAAACAGAGAAGAAAACATTGTCTTCAAAAGGACACTTCAAACATTGAATAGAGAAGGGTCAGATTCAAATGATCAAACAAGAATAGTGTTTAATGCTCTCTTTCAGTAACATTTTGGTTTTCTTCTTCTTTTAAAAAAGGTGAAAAGAGATTTGAGTGCCCAGAATGTTCTAAGAGGTTTATGAGAAGCGACCATCTCTCAAAACATGTCAAAACTCACCAGAACAAGAAGGGTGGTGGAACAGCTCTTGCTATTGTTACCTCGGGAGAACTGGACTCTTCGGTTACTGAGGTTCTTGGTTCTCCAAGAATTGTCACTGTTGCTGCCATTTCTCAAGATTCAAACCCAGCAACCCCTAATGTTTCAACAAACATGGAGGAATTCTGAAAGGATCATTTATACAGACGCCTAGTGCTGCACTTAAGTTTACATGCCTTTCAGGATATGGAAGTGGGCTGGTAAAGTGGATGACAGAGCAGGAAATCATGTTTTCAGTCTTGACTTCTACAAGTGTTCCAGGTTGGAAGGTCAGCATGGGAAGTGTACACTGGTGCAACAAGAAAAAAAATTCAAAAATACAAACAGCGCAGATTGATGAACTGGATAAACAGATGGGGGAATATTATTTCCATACTGTACTTTTTTAGTTATATATCTGTATATCATGTAATGATTTTAAATGAACTTTTCCTTCTATTTTAGCATTGTATGTTAATGTTTGTAAAATCAGATAATGTCAATGTAAAACAGGGTGAACCTTGATGAGGATTGGTATCATTTGATGAAGGTACTTTGTTTTTAATATAAATTTGTAATATTTTCGTGGGAACATCCCTTTCCCTTAAGGCACAACAAAACTGAATACAGATTGAGTGATAATGGAAGGATTTTAGTTTTTTGCTCAGTCCATAGAACACGTCAATTGATTTTGGCCGTCTTTTCTCAAGTTTTGGAATTATTTGAATAGCAGCTGGACTATACATGCTGCAAAATGGATCTGAGGTGTGGACCTCAGATAATTTTGACCACTACATTATAGTAGTGCGTATAAGTGACAATCAGTGAGTTCTAATCCCTCTCTTTCTTTGGAGAGTTAAGGTTATGTAGAATTAGTGTATACAGTAGGAAAGGTTAAACCCGTAGAAGGATATTAACATAAGATTTTACAGAAATAATGGTATCTTTATGTAGGATGAAAATGAATATGACAACTTGTGTGTCAATTTTTGGTATTTCATTTCATTATATTTTAAAACACCAGTGGTCCATTTCTAACTTGTAGGTAACATGAATCATAAAAATTCAATTTTAAATAGTTAATTGTTTTATTTTTGTTAGAATTCATGGACATTAATCAGAGAATTGTCTCCATGAGTGTTGTAGCTCATTCTGCAATTTCTTCTTCCTGTAAATACTAGTTATTATATTGTGGTTAATGTGCTGAGTTCTTTATGCTTTGACTTAATAGCCAAAGAAAAGAATTAATTATCACATTTTAACCAAAAAAGGCATTGTAAGTAAAATGTTTTCTCTCCTTTTCCCTAAATATTACTATCTTTAGTCTCTCTCCAAGGATAATATGTGGGCTGGTAATAAATATGTGTCACCTATGAAATCTTACACTGAGCCTCCAACCACAAAACAAACTGGGTAAAGAGGAATATAGCTATCTCTGTTACACAGCTTTTGATTTGAAAGGTTTGGTTACATTTTCAGATGTGTTGGTTTAATAGGAATATAGAGGAAATGAAAAAAAACAAAACAAAACACAAAAAAAAGTGCATTTGTATGTAAAAACCCCAGTGCATACAAGGAGGAAAGATGGCCAAATATTTCATACTCAGGATTTTGAATTATTCCCATAGGCATAAACGCAATCTTTTACAAATGTAGCTATTTGGTAATAACTCTCATGACCGTTTTTTTTAAATTATACACCAAAATATTTTTGATATAACTAAAGGAAGTACAGTGCAAGAAGGATAAGATTTTTTTCCTGCAAATTACAAAAGGAAGGATGTGTTTGGTAACTGTTGGTTTGAGACACGTAACAGATACCTTGTGCATTCCCTCACAAAACATATACTTCTCATCTGAATACTTTATCAGTCTTGTGGTGTTTTGTGTATTTTTGAAGCAAGAGAAATACCAATCATTGTTTACACTGTGTACACTTTAGGCCAGCCCTTTGTAGCAAAATACTAAGCTGAAGGTATTTTATACTTTCAGTTTACATAAAAAGCTTTGAGATTAAAGAAAAACAATTTTACACTGTGGTTATAAATTTCAAGTTTCTTAAAGCTTTTGTAGACTTGTAACAGAGTCTTTAAATTTTAGTTGGGTTTTGTACATTATTTTATATATTTTATTTAAAGTACTCTTAACTGATGTATCTGGATTTAAAACATCAGAATCAATTAGATGTTACATTTAATACAGATGAACATTAGGTAGTATTAACTGTTAATTTTATTATATAGGAAATGAAACATCAAATATATATTTTATCATTATGCTTCACAATCAGTGCTATAAATTTCTTTATGCAAAGAAAAACTTTCCTAATATTATTACCATGTTTCCTAGAAGTTAACAGTTTTTGTAAACCGAAGTTATGAGCATTCTGCACAACCATTTCATATATAATTTTTTCATGCATACTTATGTATGCAGATTGGAAACTGAAGTAATTTTTAATCTGCAATGAATCCCTATTATAGATGTATCAAAATCTAAATCTGGTTGGCTTCATAGCATCTAAAGCACATTAACTTGGGTTAGCAGGTGCACATTTTACCACTGGAATTAGAAACATTTTGACAGTCTGTTCTGCATACCCTTCTGAATCCACTTTTCTGTCTTAAAAGGATTGTAAATTTCAGTGTCCTTTATTTGACTCAGTGGGATATAGCTGTTGTAAGTAATAGGGCACGGATGTGCAGTAGTATCTTGTTTAATGGCATTTCACTGTTCATTCCCTTTGCCACCGTTAAAAATTTTGCTTTATTGTAATTATCAGTGCAAAGTGTATTTACCATGGTAGAACTCCAGTGTTAGAATAGTTTTTTTCTTAAAATATGCTTTCTTTGGTTAGGTTTGTATATGTGTTGCCGATTACATTAGAAATTGGTGTTAAGTCATTATTTATCACATTCTTTCATGAGAGCAGTAATAAAAGTGTGTAATTTAGGAGAAAAAGTTAATTTGTCAAAGTTAGGTAAGCATGATGTTTAGGTCCTATTTTTCAATTTTATAACTGTTTTATTGCAACAATATTTGTATTTAAGTCTTCATTTTAATGCCTTGTGGTGTTTTTTTTATGCATGTCACTGAATTGTCATCCTGCAAGAATTGATGTGCAGCATAGGGTATTAAATCTACATAATGATTTTGAAACAGAAAAATAGTTGATGGTAAAAATGTAAATGTTTTGCAAAAATTCCTTATAAAAAGTTTTGTAGTAATATTTCACTTGTAAATTTTTCTAAAAAAAAATGGAAAAGAAAAAAAATGAACGAGTAACATTTCCCCACGTGTAGAATTTAGAAATTAACTCTGCCAGCAAAGCCTGTAAGGCATTAATTTGACACTTTTACAATGCTGATTTGTATAATTTTTGGTGAGTTTGGAACTAAAATCATGTACAAGTTGTTGCCTGCAATAACATTTTGCAAGTAACCTATTAAAATTCCCTTGAGTTTAAAAGGTTTCTTCATTTAATTACTTATATTATAAAGCAGCAATAAATCATGTTTGAATGATAATCTGTTCATCAAGAAGAACACTAGAAGCAAATGCTTTTCAATGGGGAAAGGTTGGCAGCAGCTTCTGGATTTGTGTAATTAAGACCAGTACTTGCTGGTCAGCGTTTCCCAACTGGCAGACTCCCAACAGGGAATTAAAACAGCAGATTCTAGCTCAGCATGAATTCTGTTGGGTTTGTTCAGCTCTTGGGAATGGAAGTTACAGTTATTTGTAAACATGCACATTTTTTCAAAGAAAATTTCAGGTGAGTAACTGAAGAAAAAACTTTGCTAAGGTAAGGAATAGGGAAAAAAAGAGGAAAAAAACCCAAAAATTTAGAATTCCATTTAAGAGAAGTGTCATAATTTTGCAGACAGGAAGTGATTAGAAAAAAATGAACTGTTTTCAGAAGAAAGCTGAAAGTACTGACTTCAACACATACTGAGTTTTTCTTGGTGAAATAGGTACCAAGAAGACCAGTTGCTTCTTCCATCAAGCTCATAAGAAGAGGGAATTAAAAATTTGTGACTTCTAGTCTTGTACTGCAAGACGGAATCATCTTTCCTGTTTTCTAATTGAGACCTAAAATCAATTATCTTTATTGTATGTATGATTAAATGCCTGTTTAATTTTAAGTCTCATTAACCTCTATTTGAATGTAATGATTCTAATGTCAGACAGACTTACTAACTGAAGTTAAAATATGTAATAATTCAAAGTAAGTGCCTCTGACCAACTAGTATGTCTTTATTGCCTGCTTCTTTAGTGTTGTGGCATTGGCATTTTTGTTGTGAATCGTTTTCAAGCTACTTGAGTTTTTTAAGCAGCTTCTAAATTATTAAGAGAGTAATCCTCCACCTATGTAGCCACCATTGTGGTACAGTATCAGAAAATGTAACATAAAATGTAACATAAGGACATTAAGGATGAATATGCCTATTTCATTTTACCCTTTTAGTCCTTTAAATGTGATTAGACATTCTACTCTCTGTCAAACATAATATATAATTCCAAATGGAGTAATTTTTTTCTCCAACTTTAAAGTGCATTCAGTACCATTGCTGTAATTTTATGAAATCATATTTTATATTTATACCATTAGCTTAATTTTATGTCCTGCTAGGTAGTAAATACCAGTTCTTTTCGATATAGAAAATTCATATTTATTTTCAATTCCTATTCAGCTTCTTGCCATCACCTTCACTTTCCTTCTGCTTTCCCTGTCCCTGTTTCACCTCCTTTTCCCTTCACCAAAGCTATTTGCATCATTTCCCAATATCCTGAGATTTGTCAATGTAGATGGAACTACCATGGAGACCTACAGCTAGCATATGCTGGCTTTGCTTGCTAGAATAACTTTCTAGGGGAGACGACAGCAGGATACATTTTATAGCAGAACTGCTTCACTATAATAATTGCTGGAAGTTATTACCTACAGCTAGATTGGTGACGTAATCACTTGATATGAATGTGACTAAAGGCACTTTCTTCAGCTAAGCTAGATACTTAACCACTGTGACTGAGGGATGTGGCTCCATGTGCCCATTCCATAATGGAAATGATTTACCATTAACAGAAATGTTGAAAAGCTCTTAATTTTGAACACAGAATTATGTATGTTTGTTCTCCAGAAGTACTTGGAATGTGAGGTTTATAGCTTCCTTCTAAAGGATTTTAATAGGCTTTAATATTTGGGAATTGTTCAAGTGAAAATTTTTTTTTTTTTCAAATCATTCCACTAGCTGAGGTATTTTTCTCTCTGGTTTTGCTTTTATTTAGTTATTTATTTTTAAACCAGGATCAAAAAATATCTACTCCTAAATTGGCCTGGTCAAGGAACACAGGCATTTCTTTGACAGCAATGTTCAATATAAGGTTCATAATTTGTAGGTTCCAAGCTTTGCCTATCCGTTATACTTTCATGTCTTGAAAATGTCTAGCCTTGAACCATCATTAATAATTTCTTCCAATAATGGTTTTTAACACGAATTACATATATTAAAAAAAAAAAAAAAGAGTACAAAGATCATGTCACTCTTTAGAGTTTCCCCTAGGAAGAAATCCTTTCTGTTTTGGAGACCATCATATTCAGAGGTTTCTTTGTGTCTGCCAGCAATAGGTTGTACAGCATTTCCAGATTTTTTCACTTTCTCTCTTGGATCTTTCCCCTATGTGGAATCCCAGCCTAGGGTTCCATAATACTTTTAGGTATGTTTTATAGTTAAAAAAAAAAAAAAATCACAGACTACTTGCCATATGGGATTTTAGAAGGCTATTAAAATCTACCAAAATGTTCCGGTTGGAGGTGTTCTCTTTCAAAAACAGGGCAATTACACAAAGATCTTGCTTACCAAGCTTACCTTGCTTATTCTCAAATTTGTCATGCTTTACCTTTAAATCTTGATAATCTGCTGCTTTTTGCTAAAGCCATTGCAGGCATATGTAACACCTGGCCAAAAGAAGTAGTCCTTCTCAGATATATTTATATTAGAGAACTCTTTCTGGAAAGTAATTCTGGAAAGTAAACAGAATGAGGTTTCTGTTCCATCCCCGTGTATTATGGAAGCATAGTCAAGGGTACAGCTTAAAATGGAGTGTAAATTAGGGGGGGAGGGGGAGGTCTCCAAAATGTTTCTGTTCTACTGATGTGAAATTCTGCTCAGTGTTAATTTTTAAGCTGTTTTAAGTTCAATGCATAGCTTTGGGTCACTTTTGCACATTTTAAAGGGAAGTCTTAGGACAAATTCCACAAAGAACTAGTTTCGAAGTTGATTGACCCTTTGGTGTTGACACACTTGTGAAAATTTTGGAAGTTTTTTAAAACATCTAAAACCAAGATTTAGGAGAGAAGCAAGCTCTCAGTAGACATAGACATGTTCAGATTTTTAGTAAATATAGTTGAATTTATGATGTGGATAACTGCAGCCTTGATAACTTTCACAGCTGAATTTACTAACTTAAAGCATTGCTAACAGATACATTGTGTGTCACAAAATGCAGTGGACTGAAAAATTGTGCATTGGTGGATTCTATATAAATAGGATTGATAAGTGATGCATATGCCTCTTTCAAGAACTATTTGAGAGAATTTTCTGTTTGTCCATCAATGAGTGCAAAACATCCTATCCTCTTTCTAAGTCCTTTAGTCAGTCATCATTTCTACTCCTATCTTACAAATACACTTGCTCTATTTACAGTTTTAAAAACCTAGGAAAGTAATACATAAAATTACACAGATAATTGGAAGGGAAAAAAAAAAGCAATCCAAGTGAAATAGTTTTTTCCAGTCACATATTTTACTTTTATCGGGTTATAATTTTCACTCCGACCTCTTAGGAGTGCCAGATTTTCATCACCTTCTTTTGTTCTTTCCCAACATGAAACTTGCATAACCACGGGTAGAAGTTGATGATTAAAGAAAAGTTGATTAAAGAAAAAAAAAAGGTAGATAGAACAAAAAAACAATTCTGGTTGGTATGCTTTTTTCACCCAAAGCCTTAGCTTTTTATTGGCAGTTCCCATTAAAGTTCACTACCACTTCCAGTTAACTCTAAAGGACTTCAAATGCAAGCTGGCAAAGGGAAAAAAAGAAAAAAAAAAGGAATTGAGGAGGCAAGAACTGACAGTGGGCTGAGAGGGATGTTAAGATAGCAGAAAAAGGGTAATAAAAGAGTACATTATAAAGCAGAAGACTAAAGAAAATAACAGGGACAAACCTGAATCGGATCTAAAATGATGATAGGGGAGCAGGAAAAACAGTAGTACCCATTTTGAGCTATAAGGAGATGGAGAATAGATAGGATTGTTCCTTTGTGGATAGACTTTTTTTTTGCCTTTGAATTTTGAAACAAACCTGGTCACACCCATGTTACAGGCAGATTCTATCTTGACTAGCAGCAGAAGTCTTAGACTCAGTACTAAAAGTACTTTAAAAAGTAGAAAACCTTGATTCAATTAGCATTTCTTTTTCTAAATGCATCCCTGAATTACTTGATTGGAGTTACAGTGGAGTAAGTTAAAAGTAGTCCCCTGGGAGCATGCATGGACATAGCAAATGTCAGTCATCCTGGATCTGTTACTATCTGTTTACATTCAGACAGGCAATCAATTTTTACAAGCTGTCATCAAACAGAAGGATTCTTCTACTTACATAGAAAAAAAAATTCAATTTCCCTCAGCTTATTTCTCCTCTTTTATAGCAGCAAGAAACTACTCAGAAAGCAAGGCGGTAACTCTGCAGGAATAAAAGTACTCAGGTTTAAATGGTAACAGCTTAAGACACAAAATAACAATACATTTAAGCTCTTCCTCTTAAATATGGACAGAACTGATTTCACTGTCTTCCAGCATCAACCTACCAAAAAAGTTCAAATGATGTAATTCAGATGTATTATGGTCAATATGGCTTTCACATTAAACACAATTCACATGTCTACATTAATATTTATACATTTCCCTTGTATTGAATTAAATATGTGAAAAGACCTTTTCTGAAACTAATATCAAAACCTTTGGGTAGCCTTGTCTTTTATTCGTGGATCAGCTAGAAACCACTCTGATTACTAATATATTATTGCTATTTAGCCAGTAACAATGAGTGATTGCACCTTTGTTCTTCCTTTAGTTATGACTGTTTAATAGCCTCTATCTTCTCTTTGTTTTAGCATCAGTCTATTTCTATGCTGTTAGAATAGAAGTACTTAGTCTTTTAAGACCTCTAGTACATATTAGATTGTTATTTAATTAGTCAGTGGTAGCCGATTACCCAGGAGCATACATGAGATGACTACTCCGGTGAGCAGTAGAGTACGTAACAAACAAGTATATGAACAGGTGTTACCTACAAAAATGCTAAATGTAATCCTGTTTCTACTTAATCTTTTGCATTCTTTCAAGTTCTGCATGTGGCCTGCAGAAGAAAATTAATTATCCTTGGCTGAGACAAATATTTATTTCAATCAACCTTGCCTGTTAAACAGCAATGATATGTTGAGGAAAATCAAAAGTGAAATTTATGGGAAAAATGATAACAGATTTAGAATGTGTCACAGAACAGAGAAGGAATTACTTGGGATTATCTTTTGGAGATTCTGAAGAAATGTAAATTCAGATATTACTTTAAGATCTATAAAAAGCTTTCAAAATGATCTGTATGAATACCTTGTTTTAAATGACTTCACAGAATGTCCTGTGTAATCTTTCAGCTGAAACCTAACTATCCAAAGCTCTCTACAGAGATTCTACAAATAGGAATTTATAATAAAAGATCAGAAAAAGACTTTTTTTTTTGGAAGGTGCCAGTTTTTCATTTTAAAGAACAAAAGCTTCTATTCAAATACTTCACTGAAATCATAGAGATTGATATCTGATCATGTACATCTAGTCAACTCTCACCTTGTGTCCCTCAAGATTTAAGATTAGCATTTGAGATTACTCAGTTAATTGACTGGCCAAATGATAGATTCAAATATCCACACTACATATCTTGTTGAATGTATCTAATTCATCATGCTACAGCGGCAATAGCTAACTCAGGTTGAGGCTTTCAACCAAACTCTTGCTGAATTGTACTGCTAGAAGACTTTCTGCTTTACTGAACATTTTAGACAAGAAGATTTAAAGAAACAAAAGGATTGTCAGTAAAGCATAAGGCAAATAAAACTTGAAGACAATATCTGTCAGTCACCAAGGTTATAGAAGAAGTCAGGAAGTTACTTAGGGTCAGTCTTTAGGGTTTTTATCCCTTGGTTAACAGTAGAATTATTTCATTTTCTTTAAAAAATATTGCACTTGCTCAAAATTATTACATTTTCCCCCAAAGACATGGGGAAATTACTTGCCCTAAAAGGTAAATAGATAACACTTTTTCACCAGTGTTCATTAAAATATTGCAGACTGCATGTGACCTGAGAGACAGGTTGGTTTGTCCTCAGGGAAGCCTTGCTCCTCAGGGAGCAAAATGTTTCTGGAGAGCCTGGACACCAGGACAGCTATTTTCTCTGTTGCTCTGTGATACCAGAAAGGAAAAGTAGATCAAGCCTGGCAAGGAGGAGCTATATTGTACAGATTGAAAGAAAAGAGTTATCTTGCTGTTCCCTTAAGAAAGGTGGAAAATGCAGATTTATATGCTAGAAGCTGGCTAGGTGCTAAATGTCGACCAAATGAAGCATGAAAAGCAGATGGGTGGCACTGGAGACCAACTCCAAGCCCTAGCAACAGCGCTGAACGACGTCTGGCCCATGCAGAGGGGGAAGTAATCCCTTTTTCTAAGACTATAAGGACAAAGGTGCTCACAGAAAATGAACTGTGGGAAGAACTGTAATGTCCCCTGCGCTGCAGAAGAACGAGAGAAAAATTCATCAAGGAGCATTCTATTTTTTTCTACCAAGCGAGAAGGCTGGCCAGCTCTAGAGGTCTGTGGTGCAGCGCCCTGGCGGGCAGTGGGTTGCTGTCACTAGGCATTGCCTCACTGTCCACGCTCAACTTTCAGGAGAGCTTGAAACGTGGCTCTGTGCAATCATAGCTTTGCCCACTTATGGGTCCTGATTTCTAGGGTCAGTAGTGCTCATAGCTGACGTTTATTTTCCATAGATGAAATCTGCTTTTTTGCAAAGACCTCCATGATCATAGAGGTCTTCTAGCTGCCAATGCAATGAAGATGCACATATTTGATAAAGATTGCTGCATTAGTTGTAAGGGGAAAATCAACCTTTTCTGTGATGTGCAGCCTGTGGAGATGCTCCAGAGCTGGCTGACCACCATAAAGGGATAGTGAGGAACAAGCAGCCCCTTAGTGCCAAAGTGAAGAAACCTCCAAGAGGAATCAGTGATAGACCAAATAAAACTCACTTTATTTGCAGCTGACATAATGGGTGTCTTTCTCAAACAGGTACAGGTTTTTGCTTTCAGTAGATCAAAAGCATGTATCGTGCAAGGATCTGTACTTTGTTTGTGCTCTGTCAGAGACACTTGGGCAGGTCTAGCCGCCGAGCGGCAAAGGCAAGCACGAGCGACCCGTTTCTTCCCCTTCCTGCACAAAAGCAAGCCGAGGGGCAGTTCACACTGCGGGGGGAAAGCTTGATTTATGATGCAGTTTGCCTTCAGAGAGCGGCTGCCTTCACGCGGCGGTGCCACGGCAGTCACTTCCCGCACGACCCAAAGTTTATCGAAGAGGCGCTCCCGCCGCCGCCGCCGGCCCGGCCCGGCCCGCTGAGGCGGCGGAAGGAGCTGCCGCGCCCCGCCGCGGCGCGCAGGTGGCGCCGGGGGCCGCCGGGCGGCGGGGCGGGGCGGGGCGGGGCCCGGAGCCGGAGCCGGAGCAGGGGCGCGGCGCTCGGGAAGGGCCGGGCCGGGCCGGGGCATTGGCTGGGGCCGCGGGGGCGCCGCCGGCGCGGCGCTGGGGGCGCCTGAAGGGGGAGAAAGCGTCGCGGGCAGCGAGCGCCGAGAGCCGCCGCCGGCAGAGGAGGGACCGGACCGGACCGGACCGGACCGGCGCGCGGCTCCGGCGTCGCTGAGGGTCTCCGCGCCGCGGGTGCGTGTGCCGTCCCGTCCCCTCCCCCCCCCACCACCACAAAATTTACCGAGGTTTTTTGTTTTCTCCAGCATGAATAGAGAGGGGATTTTTTTTTCCAGTTTTTCACTTCAGTTTTTCATTTTTCAGTTCCGAGGGTTGCGTTATTTTTCAAGCCGCGGAAAGCGTAGCGGCCAGCGGGGAACGCGGTGAGTGTCGTGGGTCGATGAAACTCAGCTTGGGGCCGAAACAAACAAAAAACAACAACAAAAAGTTTTTGGTTGGGGCGGGAGGAGAGAGGGCGGGCAAAACCTCGGGCTGATTAAGAGAAACAATATTTTGGTTTGACCAGCAGGTGGAAAAAAACCTAACTTCATAAAACTATTCCTCACATCACTTTCTGGTATCATCTGTATTTCTTGTTAAATAAGCTGAATACGTTTAAAAAATCGTATAGCTTGGTGATGCCAACTCGGAGGTAGAAATACTTTATAGTGGCCAAATCCTCTTCTCTCTTCCTTCCTGTGCTTGGTGCTTTTCCTCCCTTGAATGTATGATTTTGAAGACAATGCCTGCGTTTACTTTTGACAAAAATTGATTTCATCTTCACTGTTCTGGCTCTGTGGCGTCTGTGTTGAGAACTAGCAATATGACAAGTGTATTTAACTTGGCCATTGTTAAAACACTTTGCGGCAAACGAGCTGCTTTTGTCAGCGTGGTTTCAGTCTGGAAAACCTGTGGGAGCTTTATAGCTGTGCACAGTGTAGCTCCTGCTTCCCTCGCTGCTGCTGCTGCTGCTGCAGTTACGCTGGGTGCTCTGGCCAGGGCACTTGCTGCTTTCTCCCCACCCAGTCACCCGTCTCTGCTGGCCTTCCTTGGAGGGGGGACTCCTTTGCAAAGGAGCTGTCTAGTCCCTCATAGCTCGCCACCTGTTAGCATCATGGGCTGCAATGTACTATCTGCACACATTGGTGTTACAGAGCGAACTAATCTCTTGTCAGCATAATCCCAGGCTGCGTGCGGTTTAACCTGTAGTCAGTTATGTTTTTAACTTCTTTTTTTTTCCCCTGGACAGATTAAAAATGCTTTGCTTCGGTGAAAATTCTGATTCTGCATTTCTGAGCAAGCTGTGGAATTAATAGTGATATGCACAGCTGCCAAGTCATGAAATACAGAGTCCTGGCAAACAAGATTTTGAAGAGTTTATTTTTGGATGTGAATGAGTAGCTTTAGGGTGAGATTATTTTGTCAGAAACATTCATTTAGCTCCCACTAAAGAAGGAGTTGTATGTATAGTGTTGAATAGAGCTTGGTCCTATATCACAGCTGAAAATTTACAGAGAATATGTGGCTGTTTTATTGTGTCCTAAAATATAGCCTCACTGTTATCTGGAAATGTGGCCCTAATTTTTGTACCTATTAGGTACAAAATAGGCTTTATCTGCTTCCAGAGGGAAGGACGAGATTTATGTCTTTTGGGCAGAGCAGAGAGAGTCTAAATGACTTAATACAATTATGTGCAATAAAATGACACTTGTGAAAGGTAGTATGGAGGATTCACAGATAGTTTTCAAAATATGTTTTGCATGGTCATATCCCGAAGCCCAGAGGCTTGGAAATAGTCACTGCGCATCCATAAGCAAGCTGAAAAGCAGATTTAAGAGGATGACCAAGGTTTGGGCATATATATGTGTTCATGTGGTGTATATGTATATGCATGTGGTATAAGTGTGTCTTGGGAAAATGTTCTTCAGGTTTGTGACTTGCATGTTTACATATCTGTATCTTGCTTTCTCCACTCAGTCCCAGCAAAACTTACTGGGATCTTGATTTTCATGATAATCGGTTGTTGGAAAGCTCTAGTAGTTTTCTGAGGCTCTTCTCACCTTGTTTATTGTCTGCTTTGTAGTGTAAGTGATATTGTTGAACTGAATCTGTATCTTACTTGCTTTAGATGCCACATGAACTGACACACAAAGCTGTCTGCATTATGAAGAAGACCACAGAATGCCTGGGAACAGAGAACTCCCAAAAAAAGACCTCCAGTTTGAGATGGCTCCGCAAACACAACTTGAGCATACAGTTGCTTTCATGAAGGTATTTATGGCTAAATATTTGTAATAAAACAATAAAGGCAAGGATCAGATTTTAATGGCATGATAGAGGAAAACCAATGAAAAGCAACTTTTATGAAATTAACCTGAGTGCATCTGAAATCTGTTTTTAGGCATTTTGGAAAGGTCAAGATTTTTTTTAAAGACTAGCAATGAAGAGAAAAAGAATGAGAGTGAAATTAATAGCGTAAAGAAAAGAGGAAGTTGGCAACTGAGTTCATAGTTTGTTCCTAAATCTGTTTATTTAGGAAGCTGATTTTTTTTTGAAAGCTAATGTAGGCATTCACTTGGCTTAGTACTTCTGTTAAAATGAGAATAAGATTATTTCTCCTTTTGGTTTGATGTTATGGAAACAAACATCTAGGATGTGGTTGTCACAAACAGTGTCTATAGTACCACTGTGGCTGTTTACTTAAAACATTTTTGCAGAGAGAAACCAAAATTTTCCAGCAGTAGCACCTGTTAAAATTGCTGGTGTACATGTCTCATAATTGCCAGTCTTCATGTGTTGGTTATCTATGCTATAAATAAATGTAAAGGCTTCAACAAAAATAACCTAAAAGGGGAAAAAAATGTAAAAATTTTTCAAAAGGAGAGTAAATGAGAAACTACAAGTTAGAGATTTTTTACATCAATTTAGCACCTGCTCAGTATATACCTAAGAAGTTTGATTTATAACCCCAGTATTTAAGTCTGGTCTCTGAACTCCTGTAACATTTCACAGCATAACTTCAGTGTTCAACAGGAGAAAAACAAAGCAAAAACTTGGATATTTTGCTTCTCTTTCCCTTACCACAGTAAAACAAAACCATAGCATAAGTTTATGGGGTTGTGGAAGTTTAAGGGGTTTATTAAGTTAGGGAAGCATAACTTCCTTTATAAAGCCAAGTGAACTCCTTGTTTGTATAATGTCTCCTTTAAGAGTCTCTAAGGAGTAGCCAGCTGTTCTAAAGCATGCCCTTGGGATGAACAAGACACTTGGAGAAAACTCAGCAGATGAAGTTGAGAAGGGCTGAAAGCACTGATGCTGCAGAATCTTCTGTGTCATGTTGAGCCTCTCCCTTCCAAGTTTTCATGGCAAGACAGTTTTTTCAGGAAGGCTCTTCAGTGACTTACCTGTAGGATGCTGAGCTGAAAGCACCTTCCAGAGCTGAAGCACTGGCTGAGGGAAGCTGTGGACTTCTGCCCTGTGGGGAAGGATGGAGGCTGTGTGTAGGAGCAGGCCCAAATTAAAGATCTCGGCAAGCCTTGTAAGAGAGGAACAAAGGCTGTAGTGAAAGCATGATGAAACAACTAGCAGTGCTCAGAGATGTAGGCTTGGAAGGAGGAGCTCGAGCCTGGAAGTGCCAAAGGGCCAAAGGAACTCTGTTTTGTAAGGGCCTCTTAAGAGAAGGATGCCATTTAAAATGGAAACAGAAGCGCTGTGCTGCTCTTTCTAGCTACTCTTTTAGCCCTTATTTTGCCAGCTTGCTTACACATTACAGTCAAGTGATAATTGCAAGGCAACAGGTACATTGAGGCTGCTCTGGAGCTATTTGTGGCTTCACTGTCAAAGCAAGCAAAACTGAATTCTTGCATAAGTAATTACATGCTCCAGGTTTACTTTTAGAACAGACTTGCATCACTATTTTCCTTATTGGTTTCCTCCATTTATTTTGGTTATTTTTCTGTTTCTTGTTTGTAAATTACTCCCACACAGAGAAGAATAAATAAGACTTGGCATGGATATAGCAGAATATCTTTAGCTGTCCTAGGCTCTAAAACTATGAACTCCTAGGATGGGATTAATCTCCCTGAATTTTATAATTTAAAGCTTATTTGTGGTCAGTTTCGACATTTGGCAGTAACATATTTTGAGCCTAATGAGGGCCTAGTGTGACTGGAGTTCATACACTGAAGATCTTCCTCAAAGAAGCTCACTTGGGACACTGATGTGAAGATTTAATTGATCTGTCTGTAGCTTGGACCTGCTTCAGCAAAGTATTTTTAAGCATGTGCTTAATTTGAAGTATGTTACTATTTTTCATGATGAAGTTCCTACATGCTTTTCTGAACAGAACTCTGTACTGATGTTTTAAGAAACAATGTGAAATCAAGTTACAAAATGTTTATTCAGTGAAAGGAAATGAAGGCTTTAAAATATGTTTGACTAGTACGAAATTCCTGTTCAGTGGAACACACTTGCACCACTGAAAAAGTATTTTACAAAAACTGTGTCAGAGATACCTGCTTCTAGGAAATCATTTTAAAGATGAGGTTGTAGCCCCAAAATAAACTAGCTTTAGAGACTATATATTAGTGGCTATTAAACCACCGAAAGGAGGATTTGGGGTACTAACAGGGCTTGCTTCTTCTGTTAGAAAAGTACTGGGTGTAGTGGATATAGAATTGTTGCTGCTTCCCTTCTGCCACCCGCAATCTCTTTCTGGTTTTATGAGGGGAGGGAAGCAGGAGAGAGATAAAAGTGGTGTAAACTTCTCTTCAGTTTCTGAAGCTGCTCAGTATTCATTTTCAGCTGACTAATGTAATATTGTCCTGAAATATGCTATTTCCATCTATAGTACAATTTGAGATTCAAGTACATATTGATGTTGACAGAACACACAGAACTGATCTTGATTTAAATAGTGATGAGTTTTAGAGGTGTGGCTTGGTTAGCTTGTTCCTTTCAGATTTAAAGAAGCAGTTTGTAGTATGTCACCAATAGCCAAATTACAATTAATAGTGATTTTTAATATTCCTTTGCCTGCTTTGCCTCCAGGTTTTAGTGCCTATTCTAAGCAATAAGAAAAACCTTAGATCCTGGCCAGGTTTTATTTCCCAAGATATGGAGCAGCATGTGGAAATCGTGAAAAATAAAACAAGCTATGAAAGGACTGATGTCAGGAAGAACTCTTCTTCCCATTCCTACAGTTGTAGCAAAGACTGACTTGCATCAAATATATGCTGAAAATACGACTATTGTGTGATCTATGCAACACGGCAAAGAATGGCTGCTTTGGCAGATTTAAGTCATGGATGTAAGCTGGTAGTAAATTCATGAGAAAGTAATTAAATACTTAAAAATTATGCTCGTAACACTTTGGTAATCATTTCATTCCTTTAAGCACTTACAGAAAATTCTTTAAAACATCTTTTATGATTAATAAACTTTAAA
Organism: Apteryx mantelli; assembly: GCF_036417845.1. Classification (NCBI taxonomy): domain Eukaryota; kingdom Metazoa; phylum Chordata; class Aves; order Apterygiformes; family Apterygidae; genus Apteryx; species Apteryx mantelli. The sequence goes on along the minus strand of NC_089979.1, from coordinate 134,419,762 downwards.
TGCTGTAATTGCTGCCATATAAAAACATGATTTCTAAGAACTTACATTTTGGGTCCCTATTTCAAAAGTGAGATTCAAGCTGTTTGTAGAGTCACCAAAAATTTGAACTACATGAAATATGCTTTCAGAGTTTAAAAAAAAAAAAGGATTAAAAGATTATTTTGTTGGATTCCCTTTTGCATGTATTCTTAATAGATCACACTTCTCTAGCCTAGAGCATTTGATGTGAACTTAACTTTCATATAGTGTCTCACTGTTTTCAGTGAGACTAGTACTACCTCAAAAGGTGTCATCAAAAGAATGTGGCAGCAATCATTGCAATGAACATTTATTTACAGAAAAAATAATTATATGAGCAATGTCCCAGAGAACTAACTATTTAAGTGGTGTGGGTTTTTTTTTTGTTTTGGGTTTTTTTTTAAGACAATTAGGAGTGACTTTATACAGAGGTGATTGAAAATGAATTGCTGGAAGAGCAAAGATTAATAATCTTGCCCATAATAAATAATAGTGGCTCTGCTCAGGGTCAGCTCATTATGGTACGACATGGCAATGTAGGTGTGCCAGGCAAAATAGTGTAAGTGTGGAGCTAAAACCAAGGAAGAAGAGATGAGCTAGCTTAAATGAAAGCCTTGAGCAAAAAATGGAGTATGAAAGAGAATCTAAAATTTATGTTCCATTGATATTTGTTAAAATGTTTTGCCATTTAAGCCATATTGCCAGTGTTTACGGAAAGATGAACTAATGAAGTGTAATAAAATATATAAGCTAAAGTGTATTTAACTTTTATGCTAACTATCAGAGTTCACTCAAATAACAAATTGCCATCTTACCTATTTATTACCAAATTAAACAGTAAAACTTGAATTTTCACGTGTGGAATAATAACAGTGAACCATTCAAAGGATTTGCTGGCCAACCTCAGAGGATGTTGGGCAATGGCTTTGACTAGCAAATAAATCTGAAACTATGACCTATGTCTTGAACTTTTTTTTTTTTAGTCCTTTCTTTAATATATATTTGTCTTAATATGCCTTTCCTTTGATCAGAACTAAATTCCATGCTTAAACTTTGTTCATGATCATGTGTAAAGGAGGGAAAGAAAGAGCGAGCTCTCTATCACAGTACTGTACTTGCTTTGAAATTCAAGGGCTGCTTCCTGTTTTGCAGAAAAGATCCTAATTTTAGGTCAGTGCTACATGCCATTGAATCAATGATTAAGTGATCGCATCAGATTCATGACACTGAATAAGAATTCTACACAATCTCCTCTACATGATCTTTAGCCAGACCCCCAAACTGAACTTCTGGAAGGCAAGAAAAGATGATCTTTTATATGTAAATAAGCAAGTAAGTGATTTCAGATACTGTTGTAAACATCAAGGAAAACCATCTTTTTGTCCCCTTTTCCCTACCCACCATGGAAAAATGAGCTACCAAAATGAGTCTTCAGTATTTTATTTTTACAAATAGCTTATAATGAATTTCCAAATTAATCATCTTTGTCTATGTTACCAAAGAAAATGAAGTTAATGATGAACTATGCAACCATCTGGAATTCTGGGACATTCAGTTGTTCATGTCCATCTCTTCTAAATTTCTGCAAGTTTGTGTTGTTTGTTTCTTTCAAAGTTAAGGACAAATACCATTAGTACTAAAGGTAAAGATCAGTGCTTTCAGACTTCTTTTGACAGATGACTATGGTCTTTGAAGTTTTCTTTTTCCCTTTGTTAAATTCTAGCTTTGGAGTCCTGTTGTTCATAATATGGTTATGATCTTAAAAGCCAAAGAAAGCAGTTATCCTGCTTCTCAGGACATTTTCAAGAAGGTAGAAGATGGTAAGGGTGGATGAATGAGACTTATTATGTCCATGTCTGTGTTTGTGTGTTACAGAATAAGCTATAATTTGACTTGACATACCACTACAATAATACATGATGTTGAGGTGTATCAGGGCTGCAAGTGCATGCAAAATTTGATTAAAGCTTCTTTGTGTGCTGAGTTGGATCATTATTTGTTTTTATAAAGTTTACGTGGATGCTTTTCCTGCCATATAAAGTGGAGGAGAGATATAGCAGTAGCAAAATCTATTAGTATGTGCATTGTTTCAGCATTCCTTTTGACTTTTCAGCTGTAGTAAATCTGCTGATAGCTAAATTTCTTTTGCTAAAAGACATTAAACAAGTCAGTTAGCACTAAAGAAATATTTGGCTAATATACTATTTTGTATATAAAACTAAGTTTCAAAGGAACGTAAAAAAATGCCAGCTTCCTCCATAATGTCATTCAGTTCAGGATATGCTAGCTCTGCAAATAACTTAAACTTGCAAGTGTTGTCTTGCCCATTTTACTGATGGGTAAATATCACTGTTGGAATTTGAAATAAAACCTTAAAGTATTAATATATTTGTAGCCTCTTAAAAAAGACACACACACACCCCAAAAAAGAAAAAACAACCCACTGTTACAATTTTGATTTCTTGATGTGTGTAAGATAATTTTGTAAATATGTATTTGTGCACTGGAAAATACTTACACAGTTTTTTATTGATGTATGAATAGAAGAAAGGGTTAAAACTTCTGTAGCTCATCAGAAGCCTTTACTTAGCAAACAGTCTGCAATGGTAAAGTGCAGAAATGCTCATGTCTCTTCTGAATATTTGAGGCCAGAGTTGCAGGGAGTACCTGCCAGGCAGTGGAATGACATTGTTCATGAGGATGTAGAAGATGGCATTGTTCTAAAACTTCCTCTTATTAAACTTATTAAAATTTGGAGCAGTAAAAGAGCAGACTTTACCTATACTGGACAGAGATCAACCCTAACTGCTTGTATGAATCTGAATCCTTCACAGGTCATCAAATGACACTAGCAACACAGACCATGCCTGTTGTGCCTTCTGCTGAAATGCAAAATAGCGCTGGCTTCTTTAGTCTGGGAAAAGAAATAACTTAAGCTGAGTGTTTAACAACACAGCAACAACTTAACATCAATACAAGGCTAGTCAGGAGTGTAACTGGCTAACAGTTGACCTCTTGTGATCAGACTTGGTGTATGCAGCATATTCGATCTTTAAAAAGATTGCAGACTTCTTTTTCTTTCATTCCAAGTTAGAATTTCAGATTTATAAGACCTAGGTCTCTGCAATGATTCCTGCTTCTCTTTGGTGTGGTTGGCAGAAGTAGGATGAACAACAGAGTGATGACAGAAAATTGTTGAGCATCATGAGTTACCGGATGTAAAATGGGAAGCTATCCTATCTGCTGGCTGAGCTTTTGTGCAGCTTCATGAACAATATTCTGCTGTAACATCCCCCCCAAACCCACATTTTTTAAATGAAGAATAACCCAGAAATCCCCTCTCCCCCCCTCTCCCCCCCCTATTAAGAGTATTGAATAGGATGCAAATACTGCATGCTGAGCAGGAATTAGGGTAGTGTTAGCTGTAAAGAAAAAGAAATGTTTCCTAAATCCTACCCTTCCCAGTGTTTTAGGAACTTGTTTGAATCAAACACTACTCTTTACATGCAGTCTGTGGCTGGGATTTTCTCCTGAGCCTTGGTATTTGTGTCTGTTTCTCCCAACTAAGGAGGAGTGTAGTGGGGTTTTTTGTTTGTTTGTTTTGTTTGGAGGTTTTGTTTTGTTTTATGCTTTCCTGATTTGGGAAGCAGGTATAGTAGGAGGCTGGACATACTTCTGTTGAGTTTAGCCTGCACCTGCTTGTTAGGGTGCCCTTCAGGGAAGTGGGCCATTCATTTCTGGGATTTGAACTGGGAAATGACATACTTTAGTTCTGCAGTTATTTAGCTACTGTGGCTCTCCATCCTACTTCATTTAAAAAAACTACGAGCATCTGAAAGTGTTACCAGAATAACCACTGCAAGGAACTTGGAATAAATGTGTTGGCTTTGTTTTGTCCATCAGCAGACAGAAACATTGAGTGCTCAAACTCTGCAATTGTTGCAGGTGCTTCGGAGAAATATTCTTTGACATTAATTTTGCAAGTGTGGCTGCCATGGTTCCTTGAGGCCGTTGGAGTCATTGCATGCAGCCACTGCATGTAAACTAATTCTTATTGACAATCTGGATTCTTGACAACCAGATGGTAGCTACAGTGAGTTTACTGTGGTCACCCTTTAAAAAATATTTGAGGCACCCGAAGAATGTAAGAGTCACAGAGCCCTACCTTGTAAGAGTAGGTCCCTTCAGGGTGAGGTGGCAGCTGAGTAAGTGTTTGTGGATCACAATATTGAGTTTAGGTGTCTGGATTTCATCAGAATTCTGCTTGAAGAACCCATGACTATTTTGCTCCTGAATAGAATAGGTATTGTACATTCCTAAACACACTAGGAACCAGTTATTTGCACCCCTCTGGGGCACAAAACAATTATATCACTCAAATGAAATCAGAGACCATAGAAATTAATTTGGCACAAGTTACAGTGGGTTCAGTTTTACTCGTCTGAATAAGATTTATGTTTAATTTTCATAGCAATTTTGTGTGTAGGGCTATGATAATAAACCATGTGTTTATGCATAAAAGTCTGTGTTTAGTAGTCCTTGCTCTTTTTTTGCTAGGTCTTTTTTTAACTTAATCTGATAAAATTAAAGTGGAATCAAATTTGTATGGTCTATGGGATAGTTCATTTCCATTTGAGTTTTAATCCTGTGAGTGACTCAACAAGGTTAAACCCTTGCTGGAATTACTTGTTGCTCTTCCACTGTTTTTCATACTAAATATTTAAGATGGTATAAATTTTAATTTCTCATTCTGCCAAACCAGAAGAGAGAAAGTCAAATGAGGCAAAAGCATCTCAAACAAAGGATTGTTACTGTTTTTTTGTAAAGGTGTGCTATTAATTTTTATTCATTCGATCTAGGAAAGCTTCATTAACATTTTGGAATTTCAAAAGCTGGAAAAGCTGGAGTTTGGTGAAATCAGGGGAAACTTTTGAGTGAGCAGGCCTGCAGAATGAATGAAGAGTTTATGGAAGGCTGTGAAGTTCTTAGAAAGAGAACATATGATCATTCCAGTTACAGTAACATGGTAATATTGCACTGTCCACATGGGCATTTGTGCCTTTATTTATTTAAAAGTATCTGTGAACTTAGAGGTTGTAAAATTGGGAAATTTGTAGTGCTGAATGGAACTAAGCATGACAGGCTTCCAAAACAACTGCACAGTTGTTTCAATATCTAGCATTTCTTGTTAAATCAAATGCTTATTTGTTTTCTCAAGAAAAGGCTTCTGGATGTTTTATTCTGATCACTTGGTTGAATTATTTAGAAGTGCAACATGCGAAGAAACATTCTGTACAGAATCTCACAGTCTGTACAGAAATTTGAGGGAATAAAATAAATTTGAATAAAAGAAAACAAAAGCCCCCACCAACATTGCCCAAAATTAAAAAGACTTTTTTTTTTTTTTTTTGCTGACAGTTCTGTAAGCTTTTTTTCTGAGTGTCAAGGCATAACTTAGATGCTGTTTTGGCGTAAATAATAAATCAGTAGTTGATTTTACTTGAAAAATAGCATAGCTCTTTAAAGTATGTTTGGTACATCATTTTGTCTTGCAATAATAGTTAATAATTCCTATAACTATTTTCACTAATATCCATCATATGTGTATTTGATATAACACAGAATGTTTATTAGTTTTCTTTTCATAGAAGCTTTTGTTGTTGTTCTCAAGATGTAGGTGATAATTCATAGTTATAAATAACTGTAAATTTGGAAAATAGTCTGTTCTGAAGGATTTCATCTGCTTTTAATACAAATTTGAATAAAAGAAGTACCCTATCACGTTACTTAGTTTGGCCTTGCTGCCTACTGCCTAAAGCAGTCAGCTGACTTCAGGGTGGGCTCTGGTCCCAGCGCTCAGGACACTTTATGCATTTACATTAAACAATCACTGCACAGAAATGAGAAGTAACACTGAGAACAGAGCTGTGAAACTTGAGGTGAGCGTCCTAGCTGCTAGACTACGTTGTCTGGCTCACTTGCACTCCCAACTGGCATTTTTGGCAGAATAACAGTCAAATCTCTTCCTTTTTACCCTGTAGCTTTGTGGAGCAGGACACTGTCTTTGGCAGTGGGAGATATTGATTAAATTCCTTTCAAGTGCAGAGGCTGCAGAACCCAGGTCTGCCTTCTCGCAGGTGTGTGCTCTAGCCATGAGACTTAATAGAGTAGTAGAGGGGGGTGAGGCAACCCCAACACCAGCTGCTGTTTTAATGGGTGCCCTGTGATGATCATGTTCTTTGCCATTCTAATCCAAAAGGCCTCCATCACAAGCAGGATTTAATCACCCCAAATAATCTAAGTAAAAAAACATACTTTTTGTAATCTGCAGACTGAACTCTTAAATGAAACTCTTATTTTCTGTTGGATGACCAATAACTTTTTTACTCTCGCACTCACCCTTCAGGCCGAATGATTCCCTGAGCTACATCTTTGCCATTTCCCTGTGTTCTTGACACCTGTGTTCCCATAAGCCTTACTGGGTTTGCACAGGTGCAAACAATTAGGAGATGGGCTCTGCCTCTCTAGGTGTAAGCTCTGCTGGCTCTCAGGAGTTCAAACCTACTGTGTGGTATTTTTGGCAGTGCAGTAAGGAGAGAGAGCTCAGTGTGTGTAGAGCATGTATTTTGGGTAAGGTGCCATTTTTAAAGGCAGATTTTCTGAAATAGATGCAAATATTAAAGTTATTAAAATTTAGATAATATGTATGATAATAAATATGTATAATAATTATATTATTATAGAGGAACATAGGAACTTACTGTTTTATTAGATATGGTAGGACACAAAGTCTCCATGTGTATGTGCACTGTTTTTTCTTACAGATATATAATCTAGGTAATTAAAAATCTGAAAAAATGTTAGTAAACTAATTCTGAACTAAATGAATGTTACAAGTTTAATTTATGCAAAACTCTTGCAAAGTTGTTTATGTCTTTGGGGTAAAATTAAGGTACTGCTTTAAAATCCATAGCAAAACTTCCCACATCATCTTAAGGTCAGGATTTCCCAGTAGCAGACTTCTGTATTTCATCACTCTTGATAAAATCCCTTATAACTTGCCCTGAAGTACTGTTAATCGCTGCACAAAGCTGTAGTGCTGCCTCAGAAAGGAGAAGTGCGTGGCTGCATGGGCCTGCTGCTACTTATGTACTTCTGAGGGCAGCAGGATGCTCTGAGGAGTCATTGCTGGTGGGAGACGTGGTTTAAAGACCCCTTGCTTAGGACTGTATGTAGTTTGTCTAGTTTCTTGCTTAGCTTCTGCCCTTACCTTTATGAAAGGTTCCAGGCATACTAGGTATAAGAAATGTAGATGTTGATGAGAATGCTTTAATAACAATTTTAAGCCACTAATTAAAGTGCAGCAATTATCATTTCTGGCAAGGCATAGATTTCAAGATGGTGTAAGCTAATCTGTTTTTGAGGCAGTGATTCCTTCATTAGTGACTTGACTGATTTAGGACAAAAGCGACCTTTATAGTACATTTCTGAACATTCATTCTGCATTGAAAGCTTGTTGACTTCCCAGCTTATTGCCAAGTAAAGCATATTCAGAAAGTATTAGTTTTCAGGTTTGAGCCTCTGTTATATTTACAAGCTTAGTGTTGACAGAAGAAGTAAAAGTGGAATACCAAGCACCAATTATTATGCTGTTTTTACTTTCATCATTATTCAGGTTCTTCAGAAACTATTTGCCTTTGGGCTTTACAGTACTAATCAGGAGCTTTACCAAGCAGCTATCAATGTAAAGCAAATTTGTTTGTCAGAAGCTTCAAGGTTCATGCTATTCAGTGTATGATATATAAACTGTATCAAGTTATTTCCAAGAAAATGTTTTACATGCTTCTCCATATGCAGTGTGCACTATATGTTTGGTTGATATGTGAACAGAGTTATTTGAAATTCAGAACACAACAGTGACTGGTTTGTGGTATAACTGGGACTTCTGACCTCAAAGAGGACCAAAAGAAGGGTAGCTTTCAGAGCACAAATATGGGCTTCTCAGACTATCTTAAGTGGATTTTTTGATCTGTTAAACATACTTTTTTATCTCAGTGATAGAACCAAATCTGAATTTCTTTAATTTACTATGGAGAAGTTGATGTAATTCTTAATGTCATGTTTAGGCTTATGTGCTTTGAATTTAATATGTGTGGTTTTGTGCAGGGTGCTTTAAAAAAAAAATTCATTGAGGGGGAGAGGTGAGAAAGAAGACTCTTAAGTAAGAGACATTTAAGTAAAATCTGGCATGTCTGGAAAGGTATATAATATGAACTCTATCTTGGTCATTGGTCCTTCTATTTATTTATTTATTTATTTACCTGGTGGCTAGTAACAGCAAAGAGATGCAGCCAAGGTGTAAAGCAAAGAAAATACAACTTTTTCTAAGAGACGGTCAATGTTTAACATAGTTAACAAAGGAACAAGTGTAGCATTACTTGTATGTGTTACTGTTTGCATTTTGATGTCTGTTAACAGGATAAAACAGAAGGTGCTGGAACTCTCCCTTCAAAGCTAGCATGAGCTTGCATTAATATACTCCTGGTTTCTCTGCTTTGGTGTTGTTTTTAAGAAAGTGCTCAGCTGTGGACATGGTTAATTACCTTGAGTATTAAGGAAGTACAGCTGTCCTATAGAAAATGACTGTTGTTCTGTTGCCCAATACATGTGGTAGCTGCTGATTTTTAAGATAATCTAATTAAACATAATAATATCTTTTGACTCTTGACTTGTTTACTTAGTGAGTTGACTTAAAGTATTTGAGTATCTGAAGTTTGCTCATAATATTCTACTTAATGATAACATGCAGAGATAATTTGGGCTTGTTAAAACTTGTTAAAGTTCTGTGTCTAACGGAAGGGTTAATACTATCAAGAGAAGAGAAGTAATATTTTAGCATAGATGCATATCCCTTTTATCAAGTTTCCTAAATGAAATATTGTAATTTTTTCCCTCAAATACATATATATCACTGGTACACACATGTACTGGTCTTACCCTGTTTTTTTAAAACAATTGAGTTGATAAGGAAATATTTCAGTTATTAATTCAGTTTCTTTGAAAACAAAAGCATCACTATCTGTTCAGTAACACTGATCATTAGATCAGTTAAAATAGTACTGAATAAATGAAATACAAAAATATCAGAAAGACTTCATCACTGAACGAACATCTGGCAACCGTACTGTCCATTAGCTTTTCTTCCCATTGGAAAAAATGTATTTTATGTGTACTCCAAAGTTAATCAATTAACATTATTTCAGAAAAAGGCAAGAAAGGGAAGAGTAAAGGGAAAACAAACTAAACATCTTAACATGTACCGTGTAAAACACTCTGCTGTTAGCCCACTCTTAGGAGGAAGCCTTAGCTTCAATATTTCTACAGTTAGGACCAGCCAAAAATATCCGGTCTTTCACAAGGGTGGTCCAACACTATCAGGTGGCCTTTCTGCAGTGCTCCATTATGATTACAGAATAGCTCCTGCAGATAGAGGGAAGAGAGAAGATGAGAGACATGGTCCTGTGTTCTTCTGTACCGGACTGACTACTTTATGTCCCGCGGAAAGGGAAATGCTACAATGTTCTTCAGCCTCACCATCTTCCCTGTGTGCACTTGTATCACATCTGCTGCCTATCCTCACTCGTTGATGCCTTCCTCCCAGGCGCTTCTTGGGAAGAGGAAATGTTCTCAAAGCTGTGATCTCTGTGTTATGAATAAGATATAAAATACAGTGTCTTTTTCTTTTTTTTTTTTTTTTTCAAATAAAGCCAAGAAAAGCGGGTTTGTAAAGCCTTTCACAGATAATTTCATTGATTTAGTATGTCCTGTTTGTCAGGAGTTAGCAAGCATCTTGAGGAACACTGATGTATAATTGTCATATTTAAGGGTAGGACGCCTTTTGTGTGACCTTCCCCGCGCCCCACCCTGCCAGGATTCCTTGAAGATTTTTCAGCACTTACAGGATTCTGTGCGGTAGATGCTTCAAAAAGACCCATTGTGCATTAATAAGTTGGGTTTAAGCTGTTTTCAGTTATATTTATCTACCCTATCTGAGTAGCAGGAAATAAGTCTACAAACCATTAACAGGACTTGATTAAAAATACATAATTCAAAGATTCACAACTGAAGTTTCAGTTTTTAAAAGGAGATAAGAGTTCTGGTTTTGTACTTCAGAAGAAGAGGTTTCACATATCTTAAAAATGTATTTTGCGCTATACTGAGTCAAAAAAGGCATTTTATTCAAGTATTTGCCCCTTTTGGAGTTACCTTTGAAGTACCTAGACTGGTTTGGTACTAGATGAGCTCACCAAATAGAGTTAAGCGCTCACTTTCTCCCAGAAATTAAGCATGATGCCTTCACAGCACTCAGTTTTCCATAGTTTCAGGGTGAGCTAGAACTTAAGTGTATGTCTCAACTTGGCCTCTGCCTCTTCCTTCCTTTCAAGTCATAATATAAGATTGATGAGAAGAAGGACTTGTCCCTCATGTTATCCCAGGGAGGGGAGGGGGGAAGTAAATCTGTAGTTGCAGTTTTGGGGTTATGCTTTAGAGGGATAGTAGGTCTGTACACACATACACATGCACTTCCAATTTCTTTTTCTTTTTTTTTTTTTTTAAGTTCCAATAAGGGGATGATGTCCTTTTAGGAGGACATTATCATGGCTCTTTCCAACAACTTGGAAAAAACAAATAATTGTTATAAATCTTGTTTTAGAAACTCTCGTTAGTGTGTTTCCTGAAAAAAATATGGTAACTAGTTTTAGGTATTCTACTGTACCCCAGTAGTCATCTTAGATGAATTTAAAAAGAGATTTTTGTAACATTACAGGA